>NW_027314773.1:0-300000 GCF_023375885.2 Dermacentor andersoni
CCGCGCACGGATTCGTGCGAAAACGCGTTTTAAGCATGCACATGCATCTTTTGGTAGACGAGATTGAAGTTTTCTGCAAGACCACAAGATGTGCATGCAAATGGTGCTTTTCGCAGAACGCGCACGTGGATTTCTACCAAACAACGTGCTAAGCATGCCGATGCTGCTCTTTTTAGCACCCGCGCACGGATTCGTGCGAAAACGCGTTTTAAGCATGCACATGCATCTTTTGGTAGACGAGATTGAAGTTTTCTGCAAAACCACAAAATGTGTATGCAAATGGTGCTTTTCGCAGAACGCGCACGTGGATTTCTACCAAACGACGTGCTAAGCATGCCGATGCTGCTCTTTTTAGCACCCGCGCACGGATTTGTGCGAAAACGCGTTTTAAGCATGCACATGCATCTTTTGGTAGACGAGATTGAAGTTTTCTGCAAAACCACAAGATGTGCATGCAAATGGTGCTTTTCGCAGAACGCGCACGTGGATTTCTACCAAACGACGTGCTAAGCATGCCGATGCTGCTCTTTTTAGCACCCGCGCACGGATTTGTGCGAAAACGCGTTTTAAGCATGCACATGCATCTTTTGGTAGACGAGATTGAAGTTTTCTGCGAAACCACAAGATGTGCATGCAAATGGTGCTTTTCGCAGAACGCGCACGTGGATTTCTACCAAACAACGTGCTAAGCATGCCGATGCTGCTCTTTTTAGCACCCGCGCACGGATTCGTGCGAAAACGCGTTTTAAGCATGCACATGCATCTTTTGGTAGCCGCGGATGAAGTTTTCTGCAAAACCACAAGATGTGCATGCAAATGGTGCTTTTGGCAGAACGCGCACTTGGATTTCTACCAAACGACGTGCTAAGCATGCCGATGCTGCTCTTTTTAGCACCCGCGCACGGATTCGTGCGAAAACGCGTTTTAAGCATGCACATGCATCTTTTGGTAGACGAGATTGAAGTTTTCTGCAAAACCACAAGATGTGCATGCAAATGGTGCTCTTGGCAGAACGCGCACATGGATTTCTACCAAACGACGTGCTAAGCATGCCGATGCTGCTCTTTTTAGCACCCGCGCACGGATTTGTGCGAAAACGCGTTTTAAGCATGCACATGCATCTTTTGGTAGACGAGATTGAAGTTTTCTGCAAAACCAAAAGATGTGCATGCAAATGGTGCTTTTTCGGAGAACGCGCACGTGGATTTCTACCAAACAACGTGCTAAGCATACCGATGCTGCTCTTTTTAGCACCCGCGCACGGATTCGTGCGAAAACGCGTTTTAAGCATGCACATGCATCTTTTTGGTAGACGAGATTGAAGTTTTCTGCAAAACCACAAGATGTGCATGCAAATGGTGCTTTTCGCAGAACGCGCACGTGGATTTCTACCAAAGAACGTGCTAAGCATGCCGATGCTGCTCTTTTTAGCACCCGCGCACGGTTTCGTGCGAAAACGCGTTTTAAGCATGCACATGCATCTTTTGGTAGACGAGATTGAAGTTTCTGCCAAACCACAATATGTGCATTCAAATGGTGCTTTTCGCAGAACGCCCACGTGGATTTCTACCAAACAACGTGCTAAGCATGCCGATGCTGCTCTTTTTAGCACCCGCGCACGGATTTGTGCGAAAACGCGTTTTAAGCATGCACATGCATCTTTTGGTAGACGAGATTGAAGTTTTCTGCAAAACCACAAGATGTGCATGCAAATGGTGCTTTTCGCAGAACGCGCACGTGGATTTCTACCAAACAACGTGCTAAGCATGCCGATGCTGCTCTTTTTAGCACCCGCGCACGGATTCGTGCGAAAACGCGTTTTAAGCATGCACATGCATCTTTTGGTAGACGAGATT
Organism: Dermacentor andersoni; assembly: GCF_023375885.2. Taxonomy (NCBI): domain Eukaryota; kingdom Metazoa; phylum Arthropoda; class Arachnida; order Ixodida; family Ixodidae; genus Dermacentor; species Dermacentor andersoni. The sequence continues at coordinate 1,857 of NW_027314773.1, forward strand.
GAAGTTTTCTGCAAAACCACAAAATGTGCATGCAAATGGTGCTTTTCGCAGAACGCGCACGTGGATTTCTACCAAACAACGTGCCAAGCATGCCGATGCTGCTCTTTTTAGCACCCGCGCACGGATTCGTGCGAAAACGCGTTTTAAGCATGCACATGCATCTTTTGGTAGACGAGATTGAAGTTTTCTGCAAAACCACAAGATGTGCATGCAAATGGTGCTCTTGGCAGAACGCGCACGTGGATTTCTACCAAACGACGTGCTAAGCATGCCGATGCTGCTCTTTTTAGCACCCGCGCACGGATTTGTGCGAAAACGCGTTTTAAGCATGCACATGCATCTTTTGGTAGACGAGATTGAAGTTTTCTGCAAAACCACAAGATGTGCATGCAAATGGTGCTTTTCGCAGAACGCGCACGTGGATTTCTACCAAACGACGTGCTAAGCATGCCGATGCTGCTCTTTTTAGCACCCGCGCACGGATTCGCGCGAAAACGCGTTTTAAGCATGCACATGCATCTTTTGGTAGACGCGGATGAAGTTTTCTGCAAAACCACAAGATGTGCACGCAAATGGTGCTTTTGGCAGAACGCGCACGTGGATTTCTACCAAACGACGTGCTAAGCATGCCGATGCTGCTCTTTTTAGCACCCGCGCACGGATTTGTGCGAAAACGCGTTTTAAGCATGCACATGCATCTTTTGGTAGACGAGATTGAAGTTTTCTGCAAGACCACAAGATGTGCATGCAAATGGTGCTTTTCGCAGAACGCGCACGTGGATTTCTACCAAACAACGTGCTAAGCATGCCGATGCTGCTCTTTTTAGCACCCGCGCACGGATTCGTGCGAAAACGCGTTTTAAGCATGCACATGCATCTTTTGGTAGACGAGATTGAAGTTTTCTGCAAAACCACAAGATGTGCATGCAAATGGTGCTTTTCGCAGAACGCGCACGTGGATTTCTACCAAAGAACGTGCTAAGCATGCCGATGCTGCTCTTTTTAGCACCCGCGCACGGTTTCGTGCGAAAACGCGTTTTAAGCATGCACATGCATCTTTTGGTAGACGAGATTGAAGTTTTCTGCCAAACCACAAGATGTGCATTCAAATGGTGCTTTTCGCAGAACGCCCACGTGGATTTCTACCAAACAACGTGCTAAGCATGCCGATGCTGCTCTTTTTAGCACCCGCGCACGGATTTGTGCGAAAACGCGTTTTAAGCATGCACATGCATCTTTTGGTAGACGAGATTGAAGTTTTCTGCAAAACCACAAGATGTGCATGCAAATGGTGCTTTTCGCAGAACGCGCACGTGGATTTCTACCAAACAACGTGCTAAGCATGCCGATGCTGCTCTTTTTAGCACCCGCGCACGGATTCGTGCGAAAACGCGTTTTAAGCATGCACATGCATCTTTTGGTAGACGAGATTGAAGTTTTCTGCAAGACCACAAGATGTGCATGCAAATGGTGCTTTTCGCAGAACGCGCACGTGGATTTCTACCAAACAACGTGCTAAGCATGCCGATGCTGCTCTTTTTAGCACCCGCGCACGGATTCGTGCGAAAACGCGTTTTAAGCATGCACATGCATCTTTTGGTAGACGAGATTGAAGTTTTCTGCAAAACCACAAAATGTGTATGCAAATGGTGCTTTTCGCAGAACGCGCACGTGGATTTCTACCAAACGACGTGCTAAGCATGCCGATGCTGCTCTTTTTAGCACCCGCGCACGGATTTGTGCGAAAACGCGTTTTAAGCATGCACATGCATCTTTTGGTAGACGAGATTGAAGTTTTCTGCAAAACCACAAGATGTGCATGCAAATGGTGCTTTTCGCAGAACGCGCACGTGGATTTCTACCAAACGACGTGCTAAGCATGCCGATGCTGCTCTTTTTAGCACCCGCGCACGGATTTGTGCGAAAACGCGTTTTAAGCATGCACATGCATCTTTTGGTAGACGAGATTGAAGTTTTCTGCGAAACCACAAGATGTGCATGCAAATGGTGCTTTTCGCAGAACGCGCACGTGGATTTCTACCAAACAACGTGCTAAGCATGCCGATGCTGCTCTTTTTAGCACCCGCGCACGGATTCGTGCGAAAACGCGTTTTAAGCATGCACATGCATCTTTTGGTAGCCGCGGATGAAGTTTTCTGCAAAACCACAAGATGTGCATGCAAATGGTGCTTTTGGCAGAACGCGCACTTGGATTTCTACCAAACGACGTGCTAAGCATGCCGATGCTGCTCTTTTTAGCACCCGCGCACGGATTCGTGCGAAAACGCGTTTTAAGCATGCACATGCATCTTTTGGTAGACGAGATTGAAGTTTTCTGCAAAACCACAAGATGTGCATGCAAATGGTGCTCTTGGCAGAACGCGCACATGGATTTCTACCAAACGACGTGCTAAGCATGCCGATGCTGCTCTTTTTAGCACCCGCGCACGGATTTGTGCGAAAACGCGTTTTAAGCATGCACATGCATCTTTTGGTAGACGAGATTGAAGTTTTCTGCAAAACCAAAAGATGTGCATGCAAATGGTGCTTTTCGGAGAACGCGCACGTGGATTTCTACCAAACAACGTGCTAAGCATACCGATGCTGCTCTTTTTAGCACCCGCGCACGGATTCGTGCGAAAACGCGTTTTAAGCATGCACATGCATCTTTTGGTAGACGAGATTGAAGTTTTCTGCAAAACCACAAGATGTGCATGCAAATGGTGCTTTTCGCAGAACGCGCACGTGGATTTCTACCAAAGAACGTGCTAAGCATGCCGATGCTGCTCTTTTTAGCACCCGCGCACGGTTTCGTGCGAAAACGCGTTTTAAGCATGCACATGCATCTTTTGGTAGACGAGATTGAAGTTTTCTGCCAAACCACAATATGTGCATTCAAATGGTGCTTTTCGCAGAACGCCCACGTGGATTTCTACCAAACAACGTGCTAAGCATGCCGATGCTGCTCTTTTTAGCACCCGCGCACGGATTTGTGCGAAAACGCGTTTTAAGCATGCACATGCATCTTTTGGTAGACGAGATTGAAGTTTTCTGCAAAACCACAAGATGTGCATGCAAATGGTGCTTTTCGCAGAACGCGCACGTGGATTTCTACCAAACAACGTGCTAAGCATGCCGATGCTGCTCTTTTTAGCACCCGCGCACGGATTCGTGCGAAAACGCGTTTTAAGCATGCACATGCATCTTTTGGTAGACGAGATTGAAGTTTTCTGCAAAACCACAAAATGTGCATGCAAATGGTGCTTTTCGCAGAACGCGCACGTGGATTTCTACCAAACAACGTGCCAAGCATGCCGATGCTGCTCTTTTTAGCACCCGCGCACGGATTCGTGCGAAAACGCGTTTTAAGCATGCACATGCATCTTTTGGTAGACGAGATTGAAGTTTTCTGCAAAACCACAAGATGTGCATGCAAATGGTGCTCTTGGCAGAACGCGCACGTGGATTTCTACCAAACGACGTGCTAAGCATGCCGATGCTGCTCTTTTTAGCACCCGCGCACGGATTTGTGCGAAAACGCGTTTTAAGCATGCACATGCATCTTTTGGTAGACGAGATTGAAGTTTTCTGCAAAACCACAAGATGTGCATGCAAATGGTGCTTTTCGCAGAACGCGCACGTGGATTTCTACCAAACGACGTGCTAAGCATGCCGATGCTGCTCTTTTTAGCACCCGCGCACGGATTCGCGCGAAAACGCGTTTTAAGCATGCACATGCATCTTTTGGTAGACGCGGATGAAGTTTTCTGCAAAACCACAAGATGTGCACGCAAATGGTGCTTTTGGCAGAACGCGCACGTGGATTTCTACCAAACGACGTGCTAAGCATGCCGATGCTGCTCTTTTTAGCACCCGCGCACGGATTTGTGCGAAAACGCGTTTTAAGCATGCACATGCATCTTTTGGTAGACGAGATTGAAGTTTTCTGCAAGACCACAAGATGTGCATGCAAATGGTGCTTTTCGCAGAACGCGCACGTGGATTTCTACCAAACAACGTGCTAAGCATGCCGATGCTGCTCTTTTTAGCACCCGCGCACGGATTCGTGCGAAAACGCGTTTTAAGCATGCACATGCATCTTTTGGTAGACGAGATTGAAGTTTTCTGCAAAACCACAAAATGTGCATGCAAATGGTGCTTTTCGCAGAACGCGCACGTGGATTTCTACCAAACAACGTGCCAAGCATGCCGATGCTGCTCTTTTTAGCACCCGCGCACGGATTCGTGCGAAAACGCGTTTTAAGCATGCACATGCATCTTTTGGTAGACGAGATTGAAGTTTTCTGCAAAACCACAAGATGTGCATGCAAATGGTGCTCTTGGCAGAACGCGCACGTGGTTTTCTACCAAACGACGTGCTAAGCATGCCGATGCTGCTCTTTTTAGCACCCGCGCACGGATTTGTGCGAAAACGCGTTTTAAGCATGCACATGCATCTTTTGGTAGACGAGATTGAAGTTTTCTGCAAAACCACAAGATGTGCATGCAAATGGTGCTTTTCGCAGAACGCGCACGTGGATTTCTACCAAACGACGTGCTAAGCATGCCGATGCTGCTCTTTTTAGCACCCGCGCACGGATTCGCGCGAAAACGCGTTTTAAGCATGCACATGCATCTTTTGGTAGACGCGGATGAAGTTTTCTGCAAAACCACAAGATGTGCACGCAAATGGTGCTTTTGGCAGAACGCGCACGTGGATTTCTACCAAACGACGTGCTAAGCATGCCGATGCTGCTCTTTTTAGCACCCGCGCACGGATTTGTGCGAAAACGCGTTTTAAGCATGCACATGCATCTTTTGGTAGACGAGATTGAAGTTTTCTGCAAAACCACAAGATGTGCATGCAAATGGTGCTCTTGGCAGAACGCGCACGTGGATTTCTACCAAACGACGTGCTAAGCATGCCGATGCTGCTCTTTTTAGCACCCGCGCACGGATTTGTGCGAAAACGCGTTTTAAGCATGCACATGCATCTTTTGGTAGACGAGATTGAAGTTTTCTGCAAAACCACAAGATGTGCATGCAAATGGTGCTTTTCGCAGAACGCGCACGTGGATTTCTACCAAACGACGTGCTAAGCATGCCGATGCTGCTCTTTTTAGCACCCGCGCACGGATTCGCGCGAAAACGCGTTTTAAGCATGCACATGCATCTTTTGGTAGACGCGGATGAAGTTTTCTGCAAAACCACAAGATGTGCATGCAAATGGTGCTTTTGGCAGAACGCGCACGTGGATTTCTACCAAACGACGTGCTAAGCATGCCGATGCTGCTCTTTTTAGCACCCGCGCACGGATTTGTGCGAAAACGCGTTTTAAGCATGCACATGCATCTTTTGGTAGACGAGATTGAAGTTTTCTGCGAAACCACAAGATGTGCATGCAAATGGTGCTTTTCGCAGAACGCGCACGTGGATTTCTACCAAACAACGTGCTAAGCATGCCGATGCTGCTCTTTTTAGCACCCGCGCGCGGATTTGTGCGAAAACGCGTTTTAAGCATGCACATGCATCTTTTGGTAGACGAGATTGAAGTTTTCTGCAAAACCACAAGATGTGCATGCAAATGGTGCTTTTCGAAGAACGCGCACGTGGATTTCTACCAAACGACGTGCTAAGCATGCCGATGCTGCTCTTTTTAGCACCCGCGCACGGATTCGTGCGAAAACGCGTTTTAAGCATGCACATGCATCTTTTGGTAGACGCGGATGAAGTTTTCTGCAAAACCACAATATGTGCATGCAAATGGTGCTCTTGGCAGAACGCGCACGTGGATTTCTACCAAACGACGTGCTAAGCATGCCGATGCTGCTCTTTTTAGCACCCGCGCACGGATTTGTGCGAAAACGCGTTTTAAGCATGCACATGCATCTTTTGGTAGACGAGATTGAAGTTTTCTGCAAAACCACAAGATGTGCATGCAAATGGTGCTTTTCGCAGAACGCGCACGTGGATTTCTACCAAACAACGTGCAAAGCATGCCGATGCTGCTCTTTTTAGCACCCGCGCACGGATTCGTGCGAAAACGCGTTTTAAGCATGCACATGCATCTTTTGGTAGACGAGATTGAAGTTTTCTGCAAAACCACAAGATGTGCATGCAAATGGTGCTTTTCGCAGAACGCCCACGTGGATTTCTACCAAACGACGTGCTAAGCATGCCGATGCTGCTCTTTTTAGCACCCGCGCGCGGATTCGTGCGAAAACGCGTTTTAAGCATGCACATGCATCTTTTGGTAGACGAGATTGAAGTTTTCTGCAAAACCACAAGATGTGCATGCAAATGGTGCTTTTCGAAGAACGCGCACGTGGATTTCTACTAAAGAACGTGCTAAGCATGCCGATGCTGCTCTTTTTAGCACCCGCGCACGGATTCGTGCGAAAACGCGTTTTAAGCATGCACATGCATCTTTTGGTAGACGAGATTGAAGTTTTCTGCAAAACCACAAAATGTGCATGCAAATGGTGCTTTTCGCAGAACGCGCACGTGGATTTCTACCAAACAACGTGCCAAGCATGCCGATGCTGCTCTTTTTAGCACCCGCGCACGGATTCGTGCGAAAACGCGTTTTAAGCATGCACATGCATCTTTTGGTAGACGAGATTGAAGTTTTCTGCAAAACCACAAGATGTGCATGCAAATGGTGCTTTTGGCAAAACGCGCACGTGGATTTCTACCAAACGACGTGCTAAGCATGCCGATGCTGCTCTTTTTAGCACCCGCGCACGGATTCGCGCGAAAACGCGTTTTAAGCATGCACATGCATCTTTTGGTAGACGCGGATGAAGTTTTCTGCAAAACCACAAGATGTGCATGCAAATGGTGCTTTTGGCAGAACGCGCACGTGGATTTCTACCAAACGACGTGCTAAGCATGCCGATGCTGCTCTTTTTAGCACCCGCGCACGGATTTGTGCGAAAACGCGTTTTAAGCATGCACATGCATCTTTTGGTAGACGAGATTGAAGTTTTCTGCGAAACCACAAGATGTGCATGCAAATGGTGCTTTTCGCAGAACGCGCACGTGGATTTCTACCAAACAACGTGCTAAGCATGCCGATGCTGCTCTTTTTAGCACCCGCGCAGGGATTCGTGCGAAAACGCGTTTTAAGCATGCACATGCATCTTTTGGTAGCCGCGGATGAAGTTTTCTGCAAAACCACAAGATGTGCATGCAAATGGTGCTTTTGGCAGAACGCGCACTTGGATTTCTACCAAACGACGTGCTAAGCATGCCGATGCTGCTCTTTTTAGCACCCGCGCACGGATTCGTGCGAAAACGCGTTTTAAGCATGCACATGCATCTTTTGGTAGACGAGATTGAAGTTTTCTGCAAAACCACAAGATGTGCATGCAAATGGTGCTCTTGGCAGAACGCGCACGTGGATTTCTACCAAACGACGTGCTAAGCATGCCGATGCTGCTCTTTTTAGCACCCGCGCACGGATTTGTGCGAAAACGCGTTTTAAGCCTGCACATGCATCTTTTGGTAGACGAGATTGAAGTTTTCTGCAAAACCAAAAGATGTGCATGCAAATGGTGCTTTTCGGAGAACGCGCACGTGAATTTCTACCAAACAACGTGCTAAGCATACCGATGCTGCTCTTTTTAGCACCCGCGCACGGATTCGTGCGAAAACGCGTTTTAAGCATGCACATGCATCTTTTGGTAGACGAGATTGAAGTTTTCTGCAAAACCACAAGATGTGCATGCAAATGGTGCTTTTCGCAGAACGCGCACGTGGATTTCTACCAAAGAACGTGCTAAGCATGCCGATGCTGCTCTTTTTAGCACCCGCGCACGGTTTCGTGCGAAAACGCGTTTTAAGCATGCACATGCATCTTTTGGTAGACGAGATTGAAGTTTTCTGCCAAACCACAAGATGTGCATTCAAATGGTGCTTTTCGCAGAACGCCCACGTGGATTTCTACCAAACAACGTGCTAAGCATGCCGATGCTGCTCTTTTTAGCACCCGCGCACGGATTTGTGCGAAAACGCGTTTTAAGCATGCACATGCATCTTTTGGTAGACGAGATTGAAGTTTTCTGCAAAACCACAAGATGTGCATGCAAATGGTGCTTTTCGCAGAACGCGCACGTGGATTTCTACCAAACAACGTGCTAAGCATGCCGATGCTGCTCTTTTTAGCACCCGCGCACGGATTCGTGCGAAAACGCGTTTTAAGCATGCACATGCATCTTTTGGTAGACGAGATTGAAGTTTTCTGCAAGACCACAAGATGTGCATGCAAATGGTGCTTTTCGCAGAACGCGCACGTGGATTTCTACCAAACAACGTGCTAAGCATGCCGATGCTGCTCTTTTTAGCACCCGCGCACGGATTCGTGCGAAAACGCGTTTTAAGCATGCACATGCATCTTTTGGTAGACGAGATTGAAGTTTTCTGCAAAACCACAAAATGTGTATGCAAATGGTGCTTTTCGCAGAACGCGCACGTGGATTTCTACCAAACAACGTGCCAAGCATGCCGATGCTGCTCTTTTTAGCACCCGCGCACGGATTCGTGCGAAAACGCGTTTTAAGCATGCACATGTTCTTTTGGTAGACGAGATTGAAGTTTTCTGCAAAACCACAAGATGTGCATGCAAATGGTGCTCTTGGCAGAACGCGCACGTGGATTTCTACCAAACGACGTGCTAAGCATGCCGATGCTGCTCTTTTTAGCACCCGCGCACGGATTTGTGCGAAAACGCGTTTTAAGCATGCACATGCATCTTTTGGTAGACGAGATTGAAGTTTTCTGCAAAACCACAAGATGTGCATGCAAATGGTGCTTTTCGCAGAACGCGCACGTGGATTTCTACCAAACGACGTGCTAAGCATGCCGATGCTGCTCTTTTTAGCACCCGCGCACGGATTCGCGCGAAAACGCGTTTTAAGCATGCACATGCATCTTTTGGTAGACGCGGATGAAGTTTTCTGCAAAACCACAAGATGTGCATGCAAATGGTGCTTTTCGAAGAACGCGCACGTGGATTTCTACCAAAGAACGTGCTAAGCATGCCGATGCTGCTCTTTTTAGCACCCGCGCACGGATTCGTGCGAAAACGCGTTTTAAGCATGCACATGCATCTTTTGGTAGACGAGATTGAAGTTTTCTGCAAAACCACAAGATGTGCATGCAAATGGTGCTTTTCGCAGAACGCGCACGTGGATTTCTACCAAACAACGTGCCAAGCATGCCGATGCTGCTCTTTTTAGCACCCGCGCACGGATTCGTGCGAAAACGCGTTTTAAGCATGCACATGCATCTTTTGGTAGACGAGATTGAAGTTTTCTGCAAAACCACAAGATGTGCATGCAAATGGTGCTCTTGGCAGAACGCGCACGTGGATTTCTACCAAACGACGTGCTAAGCATGCCGATGCTGCTCTTTTTAGCACCCGCGCACGGATTTGTGCGAAAACGCGTTTTAAGCATGCACATGCATCTTTTGGTAGACGAGATTGAAGTTTTCTGCAAAACCACAAGATGTGCATGCAAATGGTGCTTTTCGCAGAACGCGCACGTGGATTTCTACCAAACGACGTGCTAAGCATGCCGATGCTGCTCTTTTTAGCACCCGCGCACGGATTCGCGCGAAAACGCGTTTTAAGCATGCACATGCATCTTTTGGTAGACGCGGATGAAGTTTTCTGCAAAACCACAAGATGTGCATGCAAATGGTGCTTTTGGCAGAACGCGCACGTGGATTTCTACCAAACGACGTGCTAAGCATGCCGATGCTGCTCTTTTTAGCACCCGCGCACGGATTCGTGCGAAAACGCGTTTTAAGCATGCACATGCATCTTTTGGTAGACGCGGATGAAGTTTTCTGCAAAACCACAATATGTGCATGCAAATGGTGCTCTTGGCAGAACGCGCACGTGGATTTCTACCAAACGACGTGCTAAGCATGCCGATGCTGCTCTTTTTAGCACCCGCGCACGGATTTGTGCGAAAACGCGTTTTAAGCATGCACATGCATCTTTTGGTAGACGAGATTGAAGTTTTCTGCAAAACCACAAGATGTGCATGCAAATGGTGCTTTTCGCAGAACGCGCACGTGGATTTCTACCAAACAACGTGCTAAGCATGCCGATGCTGCTCTTTTTAGCACCCGCGCACGGATTCGTGCGAAAACGCGTTTTAAGCATGCACATGCATCTTTTGGTAGACGAGATTGAAGTTTTCTGCAAAACCACAAGATGTGCATGCAAATGGTGCTTTTCGCAGAACGCCCACGTGGATTTCTACCAAACGACGTGCTAAGCATGCCGATGCTGCTCTTTTTAGCACCCGCGCGCGGATTTGTGCGAAAACGCGTTTTAAGCATGCACATGCATCTTTTGGTAGACGAGATTGAAGTTTTCTGCAAAACCACAAGATGTGCATGCAAATGGTGCTTTTCGAAGAACGCGCACGTGGATTTCTACCAAAGAACGTGCTAAGCATGCCGATGCTGCTCTTTTTAGCACCCGCGCACGGATTCGTGCGAAAACGCGTTTTAAGCATGCACATGCATCTTTTGGCAGACGAGATTGAAGTTTTCTGCAAAACCACAAAATGTGCATGCAAATGGTGCTTTTCGCAGAACGCGCACGTGGATTTCTACCAAACAACGTGCCAAGCATGCCGATGCTGCTCTTTTTAGCACCCGCGCACGGATTCGTGCGAAAACGCCTTTTAAGCATGCACATGCATCTTTTGGTAGACGAGATTGAAGTTTTCTGCAAAACCACAAGATGTGCATGCAAATGGTGCTTTTCGCAGAGCGCGCACGTGGATTTCTACCAAACAACGTGCTCAGCATGCCGATGCTGCTCTTTTTAGCACCCGCGCACGGATTCGTGCGAAAACGCGTTTTAAGCATGCACATGCATCTTTTGGTAGACGAGATTGAAGTTTTCTGCAAAACCACAAGATGTGCATGCAAATGGTGCTTTTGGCAAAACGCGCACGTGGATTTCTACCAAACGACGTGCTAAGCATGCCGATGCTGCTCTTTTTAGCACCCGCGCACGGATTCGCGCGAAAACGCGTTTTAAGCATGCACATGCATCTTTTGGTAGACGCGGATGAAGTTTTCTGCAAAACCACAAGATGTGCATGCAAATGGTGCTTTTGGCAGAACGCGCACGTGGATTTCTACCAAACGACGTGCTAAGCATGCCGATGCTGCTCTTTTTAGCACCCGCGCACGGATTTGTGCGAAAACGCGTTTTAAGCATGCACATGCATCTTTTGGTAGACGAGATTGAAGTTTTCTGCGAAACCACAAGATGTGCATGCAAATGGTGCTTTTCGCAGAACGCGCACGTGGATTTCTACCAAACAACGTGCTAAGCATGCCGATGCTGCTCTTTTTAGCACCCGCGCGCGGATTTGTGCGAAAACGCGTTTTAAGCATGCACATGCATCTTTTGGTAGACGAGATTGAAGTTTTCTGCAAAACCACAAGATGTGCATGCAAATGGTGCTTTTCGAAGAACGCGCACGTGGATTTCTACCAAAGAACGTGCTAAGCATGCCGATGCTGCTCTTTTTAGCACCCGCGCACGGATTCGTGCGAAAACGCGTTTTAAGCATGCACATGCATCTTTTGGTAGCCGCGGATGAAGTTTTCTGCAAAACCACAAGATGTGCATGCAAATGGTGCTTTTGGCAGAACGCGCACTTGGATTTCTACCAAACGACGTGCTAAGCATGCCGATGCTGCTCTTTTTAGCACCCGCGCACGGATTCGTGCGAAAACGCGTTTTAAGCATGCACATGCATCTTTTGGTAGACGAGATTGAAGTTTTCTGCAAAACCACAAGATGTGCATGCAAATGGTGCTCTTGGCAGAACGCGCACGTGGATTTCTACCAAACGACGTGCTAAGCATGCCGATGCTGCTCTTTTTAGCACCCGCGCACGGATTTGTGCGAAAACGCGTTTTAAGCCTGCACATGCATCTTTTGGTAGACGAGATTGAAGTTTTCTGCAAAACCAAAAGATGTGCATGCAAATGGTGCTTTTCGGAGAACGCGCACGTGGATTTCTACCAAACAACGTGCTAAGCATACCGATGCTGCTCTTTTTAGCACCCGCGCACGGATTCGTGCGAAAACGCTTTTTAAGCATGCACATGCATCTTTTGGTAGACGAGATTGAAGTTTTCTGCAAAACCACAAGATGTGCATGCAAATGGTGCTTTTCGCAGAACGCGCACGTGGATTTCTACCAAAGAACGTGCTAAGCATGCCGATGCTGCTCTTTTTAGCACCCGCGCACGGATTTGTGCGAAAACGCGTTTTAAGCATGCACATGCATCTTTTGGTAGACGAGATTGAAGTTTTCTGCAAACCCAAAAGATGTGCATGCAAATGGTGCTTTTCGGAGAACGCGCACGTGGATTTCTACCAAACAACGTGCTAAGCATACCGATGCTGCTCTTTTTAGCACCCGCGCACGGATTCGTGCGAAAACGCGTTTTAAGCATGCACATGCATCTTTTGGTAGACGAGATTGAAGTTTTCTGCAAAACCACAAGATGTGCATGCAAATGGTGCTCTTGGCAGAACGCGCACATGGATTTCTACCAAACGACGTGCTAAGCATGCCGATGCTGCTCTTTTTAGCACCCGCGCACGGATTTGTGCGAAAACGCGTTTTAAGCATGCACATGCATCTTTTGGTAGACGAGATTGAAGTTTTCTGCAAAACCAAAAGATGTGCATGCAAATGGTGCTTTTCGGAGAACGCGCACGTGGATTTCTACCAAACAACGTGCTAAGCATACTGATGCTGCTCTTTTTAGCACCCGCGCACGGATTCGTGCGAAAACGCGTTTTAAGCATGCACATGCATCTTTTGGTAGACGAGATTGAAGTTTTCTGCAAAACCACAAGATGTGCATGCAAATGGTGCTTTTCGCAGAACGCGCACGTGGATTTCTACCAAAGAACGTGCTAAGCATGCCGATGCTGCTCTTTTTAGCACCCGCGCACGGTTTCGTGCGAAAACGCGTTTTAAGCATGCACATGCATCTTTTGGTAGACGAGATTGAAGTTTTCTGCCAAACCACAATATGTGCATTCAAATGGTGCTTTTCGCAGAACGCCCACGTGGATTTCTACCAAACAACGTGCTAAGCATGCCGATGCTGCTCTTTTTAGCACCCGCGCACGGATTTGTGCGAAAACGCGTTTTAAGCATGCACATGCATCTTTTGGTAGACGAGATTGAAGTTTTCTGCAAAACCACAAGATGTGCATGCAAATGGTGCTTTTCGCAGAACGCGCACGTGGATTTCTACCAAACAACGTGCTAAGCATGCCGATGCTGCTCTTTTTAGCACCCGCGCACGGATTCGTGCGAAAACGCGTTTTAAGCATGCACATGCATCTTTTGGTAGACGAGATTGAAGTTTTCTGCAAAACCACAAAATGTGCATGCAAATGGTGCTTTTCGCAGAACGCGCACGTGGATTTCTACCAAACAACGTGCCAAGCATGCCGATGCTGCTCTTTTTAGCACCCGCGCACGGATTCGTGCGAAAACGCGTTTTAAGCATGCACATGCATCTTTTGGTAGACGAGATTGAAGTTTTCTGCAAAACCACAAGATGTGCATGCAAATGGTGCTCTTGGCAGAACGCGCACGTGGATTTCTACCAAACGACGTGCTAAGCATGCCGATGCTGCTCTTTTTAGCACCCGCGCACGGATTTGTGCGAAAACGCGTTTTAAGCATGCACATGCATCTTTTGGTAGACGAGATTGAAGTTTTCTGCAAAACCACAAGATGTGCATGCAAATGGTGCTTTTCGCAGAACGCGCACGTGGATTTCTACCAAACGACGTGCTAAGCATGCCGATGCTGCTCTTTTTAGCACCCGCGCACGGATTCGCGCGAAAACGCGTTTTAAGCATGCACATGCATCTTTTGGTAGACGCGGATGAAGTTTTCTGCAAAACCACAAGATGTGCACGCAAATGGTGCTTTTGGCAGAACGCGCACGTGGATTTCTACCAAACGACGTGCTAAGCATGCCGATGCTGCTCTTTTTAGCACCCGCGCACGGATTTGTGCGAAAACGCGTTTTAAGCATGCACATGCATCTTTTGGTAGACGAGATTGAAGTTTTCTGCAAGACCACAAGATGTGCATGCAAATGGTGCTTTTCGCAGAACGCGCACGTGGATTTCTACCAAACAACGTGCTAAGCATGCCGATGCTGCTCTTTTTAGCACCCGCGCACGGATTCGTGCGAAAACGCGTTTTAAGCATGCACATGCATCTTTTGGTAGACGAGATTGAAGTTTTCTGCAAAACCACAAAATGTGCATGCAAATGGTGCTTTTCGCAGAACGCGCACGTGGATTTCTACCAAACAACGTGCCAAGCATGCCGATGCTGCTCTTTTTAGCACCCGCGCACGGATTCGTGCGAAAACGCGTTTTAAGCATGCACATGCATCTTTTGGTAGACGAGATTGAAGTTTTCTGCAAAACCACAAGATGTGCATGCAAATGGTGCTCTTGGCAGAACGCGCACGTGGATTTCTACCAAACGACGTGCTAAGCATGCCGATGCTGCTCTTTTTAGCACCCGCGCACGGATTTGTGCGAAAACGCGTTTTAAGCATGCACATGCATCTTTTGGTAGACGAGATTGAAGTTTTCTGCAAAACCACAAGATGTGCATGCAAATGGTGCTTTTCGCAGAACGCGCACGTGGATTTCTACCAAACGACGTGCTAAGCATGCCGATGCTGCTCTTTTTAGCACCCGCGCACGGATTCGCGCGAAAACGCGTTTTAAGCATGCACATGCATCTTTTGGTAGACGCGGATGAAGTTTTCTGCAAAACCACAAGATGTGCACGCAAATGGTGCTTTTGGCAGAACGCGCACGTGGATTTCTACCAAACGACGTGCTAAGCATGCCGATGCTGCTCTTTTTAGCACCCGCGCACGGATTTGTGCGAAAACGCGTTTTAAGCATGCACATGCATCTTTTGGTAGACGAGATTGAAGTTTTCTGCAAAACCACAAGATGTGCATGCAAATGGTGCTCTTGGCAGAACGCGCACGTGGATTTCTACCAAACGACGTGCTAAGCATGCCGATGCTGCTCTTTTTAGCACCCGCGCACGGATTTGTGCGAAAACGCGTTTTAAGCATGCACATGCATCTTTTGGTAGACGAGATTGAAGTTTTCTGCAAAACCACAAGATGTGCATGCAAATGGTGCTTTTCGCAGAACGCGCACGTGGATTTCTACCAAACGACGTGCTAAGCATGCCGATGCTGCTCTTTTTAGCACCCGCGCACGGATTCGCGCGAAAACGCGTTTTAAGCATGCACATGCATCTTTTGGTAGACGCGGATGAAGTTTTCTGCAAAACCACAAGATGTGCATGCAAATGGTGCTTTTGGCAGAACGCGCACGTGGATTTCTACCAAACGACGTGCTAAGCATGCCGATGCTGCTCTTTTTAGCACCCGCGCACGGATTTGTGCGAAAACGCGTTTTAAGCATGCACATGCATCTTTTGGTAGACGAGATTGAAGTTTTCTGCGAAACCACAAGATGTGCATGCAAATGGTGCTTTTCGCAGAACGCGCACGTGGATTTCTACCAAACAACGTGCTAAGCATGCCGATGCTGCTCTTTTTAGCACCCGCGCGCGGATTTGTGCGAAAACGCGTTTTAAGCATGCACATGCATCTTTTGGTAGACGAGATTGAAGTTTTCTGCAAAACCACAAGATGTGCATGCAAATGGTGCTTTTCGAAGAACGCGCACGTGGATTTCTACCAAACGACGTGCTAAGCATGCCGATGCTGCTCTTTTTAGCACCCGCGCACGGATTCGTGCGAAAACGCGTTTTAAGCATGCACATGCATCTTTTGGTAGACGCGGATGAAGTTTTCTGCAAAACCACAATATGTGCATGCAAATGGTGCTCTTGGCAGAACGCGCACGTGGATTTCTACCAAACGACGTGCTAAGCATGCCGATGCTGCTCTTTTTAGCACCCGCGCACGGATTTGTGCGAAAACGCGTTTTAAGCATGCACATGCATCTTTTGGTAGACGAGATTGAAGTTTTCTGCAAAACCACAAGATGTGCATGCAAATGGTGCTTTTCGCAGAACGCGCACGTGGATTTCTACCAAACAACGTGCAAAGCATGCCGATGCTGCTCTTTTTAGCACCCGCGCACGGATTCGTGCGAAAACGCGTTTTAAGCATGCACATGCATCTTTTGGTAGACGAGATTGAAGTTTTCTGCAAAACCACAAGATGTGCATGCAAATGGTGCTTTTCGCAGAACGCCCACGTGGATTTCTACCAAACGACGTGCTAAGCATGCCGATGCTGCTCTTTTTAGCACCCGCGCGCGGATTCGTGCGAAAACGCGTTTTAAGCATGCACATGCATCTTTTGGTAGACGAGATTGAAGTTTTCTGCAAAACCACAAGATGTGCATGCAAATGGTGCTTTTCGAAGAACGCGCACGTGGATTTCTACCAAAGAACGTGCTAAGCATGCCGATGCTGCTCTTTTTAGCACCCGCGCACGGATTCGTGCGAAAACGCGTTTTAAGCATGCACATGCATCTTTTGGTAGACGAGATTGAAGTTTTCTGCAAAACCACAAGATGTGCATGCAAATGGTGCTTTTGGCAAAACGCGCACGTGGATTTCTACCAAACGACGTGCTAAGCATGCCGATGCTGCTCTTTTTAGCACCCGCGCACGGATTCGCGCGAAAACGCGTTTTAAGCATGCACATGCATCTTTTGGTAGACGCGGATGAAGTTTTCTGCAAAACCACAAGATGTGCATGCAAATGGTGCTTTTGGCAGAACGCGCACGTGGATTTCTACCAAACGACGTGCTAAGCATGCCGATGCTGCTCTTTTTAGCACCCGCGCACGGATTTGTGCGAAAACGCGTTTTAAGCATGCACATGCATCTTTTGGTAGACGAGATTGAAGTTTTCTGCGAAACCACAAGATGTGCATGCAAATGGTGCTTTTCGCAGAACGCGCACGTGGATTTCTACCAAACAACGTGCTAAGCATGCCGATGCTGCTCTTTTTAGCACCCGCGCGCGGATTTGTGCGAAAACGCGTTTTAAGCATGCACATGCATCTTTTGGTAGACGAGATTGAAGTTTTCTGCAAAACCACAAGATGTGCATGCAAATGGTGCTTTTCGCAGAACGCGCACGTGGATTTCTACCAAACAACGTGCAAAGCATGCCGATGCTGCTCTTTTTAGCACCCGCGCACGGATTCGTGCGAAAACGCGTTTTAAGCATGCACATGCATCTTTTGGTAGACGAGATTGAAGTTTTCTGCAAAACCACAAGATGTGCATGCAAATGGTGCTTTTCGCAGAACGCCCACGTGGATTTCTACCAAACGACGTGCTAAGCATGCCGATGCTGCTCTTTTTAGCACCCGCGCGCGGATTCGTGCGAAAACGCGTTTTAAGCATGCACATGCATCTTTTGGTAGACGAGATTGAAGTTTTCTGCAAAACCACAAGATGTGCATGCAAATGGTGCTTTTCGAAGAACGCGCACGTGGATTTCTACCAAAGAACGTGCTAAGCATGCCGATGCTGCTCTTTTTAGCACCCGCGCACGGATTCGTGCGAAAACGCGTTTTAAGCATGCACATGCATCTTTTGGTAGACGAGATTGAAGTTTTCTGCAAAACCACAAGATGTGCATGCAAATGGTGCTTTTGGCAAAACGCGCACGTGGATTTCTACCAAACGACGTGCTAAGCATGCCGATGCTGCTCTTTTTAGCACCCGCGCACGGATTCGCGCGAAAACGCGTTTTAAGCATGCACATGCATCTTTTGGTAGACGCGGATGAAGTTTTCTGCAAAACCACAAGATGTGCATGCAAATGGTGCTTTTGGCAGAACGCGCACGTGGATTTCTACCAAACGACGTGCTAAGCATGCCGATGCTGCTCTTTTTAGCACCCGCGCACGGATTTGTGCGAAAACGCGTTTTAAGCATGCACATGCATCTTTTGGTAGACGAGATTGAAGTTTTCTGCGAAACCACAAGATGTGCATGCAAATGGTGCTTTTCGCAGAACGCGCACGTGGATTTCTACCAAACAACGTGCTAAGCATGCCGATGCTGCTCTTTTTAGCACCCGCGCGCGGATTTGTGCGAAAACGCGTTTTAAGCATGCACATGCATCTTTTGGTAGACGAGATTGAAGTTTTCTGCAAAACCACAAGATGTGCATGCAAATGGTGCTTTTCGAAGAACGCGCACGTGGATTTCTACCAAAGAACGTGCTAAGCATGCCGATGCTGCTCTTTTTAGCACCCGCGCACGGATTCGTGCGAAAACGCGTTTTAAGCATGCACATGCATCTTTTGGTAGCCGCGGATGAAGTTTTCTGCAAAACCACAAGATGTGCATGCAAATGGTGCTTTTGGCAGAACGCGCACTTGGATTTCTACCAAACGACGTGCTAAGCATGCCGATGCTGCTCTTTTTAGCACCCGCGCACGGATTCGTGCGAAAACGCGTTTTAAGCATGCACATGCATCTTTTGGTAGACGAGATTGAAGTTTTCTGCAAAACCACAAGATGTGCATGCAAATGGTGCTCTTGGCAGAACGCGCACGTGGATTTCTACCAAACGACGTGCTAAGCATGCCGATGCTGCTCTTTTTAGCACCCGCGCACGGATTTGTGCGAAAACGCGTTTTAAGCCTGCACATGCATCTTTTGGTAGACGAGATTGAAGTTTTCTGCAAAACCAAAAGATGTGCATGCAAATGGTGCTTTTCGGAGAACGCGCACGTGGATTTCTACCAAACAACGTGCTAAGCATACCGATGCTGCTCTTTTTAGCACCCGCGCACGGATTCGTGCGAAAACGCTTTTTAAGCATGCACATGCATCTTTTGGTAGACGAGATTGAAGTTTTCTGCAAAACCACAAGATGTGCATGCAAATGGTGCTTTTCGCAGAACGCGCACGTGGATTTCTACCAAAGAACGTGCTAAGCATGCCGATGCTGCTCTTTTTAGCACCCGCGCACGGATTTGTGCGAAAACGCGTTTTAAGCATGCACATGCATCTTTTGGTAGACGAGATTGAAGTTTTCTGCAAACCCAAAAGATGTGCATGCAAATGGTGCTTTTCGGAGAACGCGCACGTGGATTTCTACCAAACAACGTGCTAAGCATACCGATGCTGCTCTTTTTAGCACCCGCGCACGGATTCGTGCGAAAACGCGTTTTAAGCATGCACATGCATCTTTTGGTAGACGAGATTGAAGTTTTCTGCAAAACCACAAGATGTGCATGCAAATGGTGCTCTTGGCAGAACGCGCACATGGATTTCTACCAAACGACGTGCTAAGCATGCCGATGCTGCTCTTTTTAGCACCCGCGCACGGATTTGTGCGAAAACGCGTTTTAAGCATGCACATGCATCTTTTGGTAGACGAGATTGAAGTTTTCTGCAAAACCAAAAGATGTGCATGCAAATGGTGCTTTTCGGAGAACGCGCACGTGGATTTCTACCAAACAACGTGCTAAGCATACTGATGCTGCTCTTTTTAGCACCCGCGCACGGATTCGTGCGAAAACGCGTTTTAAGCATGCACATGCATCTTTTGGTAGACGAGATTGAAGTTTTCTGCAAAACCACAAGATGTGCATGCAAATGGTGCTTTTCGCAGAACGCGCACGTGGATTTCTACCAAAGAACGTGCTAAGCATGCCGATGCTGCTCTTTTTAGCACCCGCGCACGGTTTCGTGCGAAAACGCGTTTTAAGCATGCACATGCATCTTTTGGTAGACGAGATTGAAGTTTTCTGCCAAACCACAATATGTGCATTCAAATGGTGCTTTTCGCAGAACGCCCACGTGGATTTCTACCAAACAACGTGCTAAGCATGCCGATGCTGCTCTTTTTAGCACCCGCGCACGGATTTGTGCGAAAACGCGTTTTAAGCATGCACATGCATCTTTTGGTAGACGAGATTGAAGTTTTCTGCAAAACCACAAGATGTGCATGCAAATGGTGCTTTTCGCAGAACGCGCACGTGGATTTCTACCAAACAACGTGCTAAGCATGCCGATGCTGCTCTTTTTAGCACCCGCGCACGGATTCGTGCGAAAACGCGTTTTAAGCATGCACATGCATCTTTTGGTAGACGAGATTGAAGTTTTCTGCAAAACCACAAAATGTGCATGCAAATGGTGCTTTTCGCAGAACGCGCACGTGGATTTCTACCAAACAACGTGCCAAGCATGCCGATGCTGCTCTTTTTAGCACCCGCGCACGGATTCGTGCGAAAACGCGTTTTAAGCATGCACATGCATCTTTTGGTAGACGAGATTGAAGTTTTCTGCAAAACCACAAGATGTGCATGCAAATGGTGCTCTTGGCAGAACGCGCACGTGGATTTCTACCAAACGACGTGCTAAGCATGCCGATGCTGCTCTTTTTAGCACCCGCGCACGGATTTGTGCGAAAACGCGTTTTAAGCATGCACATGCATCTTTTGGTAGACGAGATTGAAGTTTTCTGCAAAACCACAAGATGTGCATGCAAATGGTGCTTTTCGCAGAACGCGCACGTGGATTTCTACCAAACGACGTGCTAAGCATGCCGATGCTGCTCTTTTTAGCACCCGCGCACGGATTCGCGCGAAAACGCGTTTTAAGCATGCACATGCATCTTTTGGTAGACGCGGATGAAGTTTTCTGCAAAACCACAAGATGTGCACGCAAATGGTGCTTTTGGCAGAACGCGCACGTGGATTTCTACCAAACGACGTGCTAAGCATGCCGATGCTGCTCTTTTTAGCACCCGCGCACGGATTTGTGCGAAAACGCGTTTTAAGCATGCACATGCATCTTTTGGTAGACGAGATTGAAGTTTTCTGCAAGACCACAAGATGTGCATGCAAATGGTGCTTTTCGCAGAACGCGCACGTGGATTTCTACCAAACAACGTGCTAAGCATGCCGATGCTGCTCTTTTTAGCACCCGCGCACGGATTCGTGCGAAAACGCGTTTTAAGCATGCACATGCATCTTTTGGTAGACGAGATTGAAGTTTTCTGCAAAACCACAAAATGTGCATGCAAATGGTGCTTTTCGCAGAACGCGCACGTGGATTTCTACCAAACAACGTGCCAAGCATGCCGATGCTGCTCTTTTTAGCACCCGCGCACGGATTCGTGCGAAAACGCGTTTTAAGCATGCACATGCATCTTTTGGTAGACGAGATTGAAGTTTTCTGCAAAACCACAAGATGTGCATGCAAATGGTGCTCTTGGCAGAACGCGCACGTGGATTTCTACCAAACGACGTGCTAAGCATGCCGATGCTGCTCTTTTTAGCACCCGCGCACGGATTTGTGCGAAAACGCGTTTTAAGCATGCACATGCATCTTTTGGTAGACGAGATTGAAGTTTTCTGCAAAACCACAAGATGTGCATGCAAATGGTGCTTTTCGCAGAACGCGCACGTGGATTTCTACCAAACGACGTGCTAAGCATGCCGATGCTGCTCTTTTTAGCACCCGCGCACGGATTCGCGCGAAAACGCGTTTTAAGCATGCACATGCATCTTTTGGTAGACGCGGATGAAGTTTTCTGCAAAACCACAAGATGTGCACGCAAATGGTGCTTTTGGCAGAACGCGCACGTGGATTTCTACCAAACGACGTGCTAAGCATGCCGATGCTGCTCTTTTTAGCACCCGCGCACGGATTTGTGCGAAAACGCGTTTTAAGCATGCACATGCATCTTTTGGTAGACGAGATTGAAGTTTTCTGCAAAACCACAAGATGTGCATGCAAATGGTGCTCTTGGCAGAACGCGCACGTGGATTTCTACCAAACGACGTGCTAAGCATGCCGATGCTGCTCTTTTTAGCACCCGCGCACGGATTTGTGCGAAAACGCGTTTTAAGCATGCACATGCATCTTTTGGTAGACGAGATTGAAGTTTTCTGCAAAACCACAAGATGTGCATGCAAATGGTGCTTTTCGCAGAACGCGCACGTGGATTTCTACCAAACGACGTGCTAAGCATGCCGATGCTGCTCTTTTTAGCACCCGCGCACGGATTCGCGCGAAAACGCGTTTTAAGCATGCACATGCATCTTTTGGTAGACGCGGATGAAGTTTTCTGCAAAACCACAAGATGTGCATGCAAATGGTGCTTTTGGCAGAACGCGCACGTGGATTTCTACCAAACGACGTGCTAAGCATGCCGATGCTGCTCTTTTTAGCACCCGCGCACGGATTTGTGCGAAAACGCGTTTTAAGCATGCACATGCATCTTTTGGTAGACGAGATTGAAGTTTTCTGCGAAACCACAAGATGTGCATGCAAATGGTGCTTTTCGCAGAACGCGCACGTGGATTTCTACCAAACAACGTGCTAAGCATGCCGATGCTGCTCTTTTTAGCACCCGCGCGCGGATTTGTGCGAAAACGCGTTTTAAGCATGCACATGCATCTTTTGGTAGACGAGATTGAAGTTTTCTGCAAAACCACAAGATGTGCATGCAAATGGTGCTTTTCGAAGAACGCGCACGTGGATTTCTACCAAACGACGTGCTAAGCATGCCGATGCTGCTCTTTTTAGCACCCGCGCACGGATTCGTGCGAAAACGCGTTTTAAGCATGCACATGCATCTTTTGGTAGACGCGGATGAAGTTTTCTGCAAAACCACAATATGTGCATGCAAATGGTGCTCTTGGCAGAACGCGCACGTGGATTTCTACCAAACGACGTGCTAAGCATGCCGATGCTGCTCTTTTTAGCACCCGCGCACGGATTTGTGCGAAAACGCGTTTTAAGCATGCACATGCATCTTTTGGTAGACGAGATTGAAGTTTTCTGCAAAACCACAAGATGTGCATGCAAATGGTGCTTTTCGCAGAACGCGCACGTGGATTTCTACCAAACAACGTGCAAAGCATGCCGATGCTGCTCTTTTTAGCACCCGCGCACGGATTCGTGCGAAAACGCGTTTTAAGCATGCACATGCATCTTTTGGTAGACGAGATTGAAGTTTTCTGCAAAACCACAAGATGTGCATGCAAATGGTGCTTTTCGCAGAACGCCCACGTGGATTTCTACCAAACGACGTGCTAAGCATGCCGATGCTGCTCTTTTTAGCACCCGCGCGCGGATTCGTGCGAAAACGCGTTTTAAGCATGCACATGCATCTTTTGGTAGACGAGATTGAAGTTTTCTGCAAAACCACAAGATGTGCATGCAAATGGTGCTTTTCGAAGAACGCGCACGTGGATTTCTACCAAAGAACGTGCTAAGCATGCCGATGCTGCTCTTTTTAGCACCCGCGCACGGA
This sequence comes from Dermacentor andersoni, assembly GCF_023375885.2. Classification (NCBI taxonomy): domain Eukaryota; kingdom Metazoa; phylum Arthropoda; class Arachnida; order Ixodida; family Ixodidae; genus Dermacentor; species Dermacentor andersoni. Next base: position 25,251 of record NW_027314773.1, read on the forward strand.
TTCGTGCGAAAACGCGTTTTAAGCATGCACATGCATCTTTTGGTAGACGAGATTGAAGTTTTCTGCAAAACCACAAAATGTGCATGCAAATGGTGCTTTTCGCAGAACGCGCACGTGGATTTCTACCAAACAACGTGCCAAGCATGCCGATGCTGCTCTTTTTAGCACCCGCGCACGGATTCGTGCGAAAACGCGTTTTAAGCATGCACATGCATCTTTTGGTAGACGAGATTGAAGTTTTCTGCAAAACCACAAGATGTGCATGCAAATGGTGCTTTTGGCAAAACGCGCACGTGGATTTCTACCAAACGACGTGCTAAGCATGCCGATGCTGCTCTTTTTAGCACCCGCGCACGGATTCGCGCGAAAACGCGTTTTAAGCATGCACATGCATCTTTTGGTAGACGCGGATGAAGTTTTCTGCAAAACCACAAGATGTGCATGCAAATGGTGCTTTTGGCAGAACGCGCACGTGGATTTCTACCAAACGACGTGCTAAGCATGCCGATGCTGCTCTTTTTAGCACCCGCGCACGGATTTGTGCGAAAACGCGTTTTAAGCATGCACATGCATCTTTTGGTAGACGAGATTGAAGTTTTCTGCGAAACCACAAGATGTGCATGCAAATGGTGCTTTTCGCAGAACGCGCACGTGGATTTCTACCAAACAACGTGCTAAGCATGCCGATGCTGCTCTTTTTAGCACCCGCGCACGGATTCGTGCGAAAACGCGTTTTAAGCATGCACATGCATCTTTTGGTAGCCGCGGATGAAGTTTTCTGCAAAACCACAAGATGTGCATGCAAATGGTGCTTTTGGCAGAACGCGCACTTGGATTTCTACCAAACGACGTGCTAAGCATGCCGATGCTGCTCTTTTTAGCACCCGCGCACGGATTCGTGCGAAAACGCGTTTTAAGCATGCACATGCATCTTTTGGTAGACGAGATTGAAGTTTTCTGCAAAACCACAAGATGTGCATGCAAATGGTGCTCTTGGCAGAACGCGCACGTGGATTTCTACCAAACGACGTGCTAAGCATGCCGATGCTGCTCTTTTTAGCACCCGCGCACGGATTTGTGCGAAAACGCGTTTTAAGCATGCACATGCATCTTTTGGTAGACGAGATTGAAGTTTTCTGCAAAACCACAAGATGTGCATGCAAATGGTGCTTTTCGCAGAACGCGCACGTGGATTTCTACCAAACAACGTGCTAAGCATGCCGATGCTGCTCTTTTTAGCACCCGCGCACGGATTCGTGCGAAAACGCGTTTTAAGCATGCACATGTTCTTTTGGTAGACGAGATTGAAGTTTTCTGCAAAACCACAAGATGTGCATGCAAATGGTGCTCTTGGCAGAACGCGCACGTGGATTTCTACCAAACGACGTGCTAAGCATGCCGATGCTGCTCTTTTTAGCACCCGCGCACGGATTTGTGCGAAAACGCGTTTTAAGCATGCACATGCATCTTTTGGTAGACGAGATTGAAGTTTTCTGCAAAACCACAAGATGTGCATGCAAATGGTGCTTTTCGCAGAACGCGCACGTGGATTTCTACCAAACGACGTGCTAAGCATGCCGATGCTGCTCTTTTTAGCACCCGCGCACGGATTCGCGCGAAAACGCGTTTTAAGCATGCACATGCATCTTTTGGTAGACGCGGATGAAGTTTTCTGCAAAACCACAAGATGTGCATGCAAATGGTGCTTTTCGAAGAACGCGCACGTGGATTTCTACCAAAGAACGTGCTAAGCATGCCGATGCTGCTCTTTTTAGCACCCGCGCACGGATTCGTGCGAAAACGCGTTTTAAGCATGCACATGCATCTTTTGGTAGACGAGATTGAAGTTTTCTGCAAAACCACAAGATGTGCATGCAAATGGTGCTTTTCGCAGAACGCGCACGTGGATTTCTACCAAACAACGTGCCAAGCATGCCGATGCTGCTCTTTTTAGCACCCGCGCACGGATTCGTGCGAAAACGCGTTTTAAGCATGCACATGCATCTTTTGGTAGACGAGATTGAAGTTTTCTGCAAAACCACAAGATGTGCATGCAAATGGTGCTCTTGGCAGAACGCGCACGTGGATTTCTACCAAACAACGTGCTAAGCATGCCGATGCTGCTCTTTTTAGCACCCGCGCACGGATTTGTGCGAAAACGCGTTTTAAGCATGCACATGCATCTTTTGGTAGACGAGATTGAAGTTTTCTGCAAAACCACAAGATGTGCATGCAAATGGTGCTTTTCGCAGAACGCGCACGTGGATTTCTACCAAACGACGTGCTAAGCATGCCGATGCTGCTCTTTTTAGCACCCGCGCACGGATTCGCGCGAAAACGCGTTTTAAGCATGCACATGCATCTTTTGGTAGACGCGGATGAAGTTTTCTGCAAAACCACAAGATGTGCATGCAAATGGTGCTTTTGGCAGAACGCGCACGTGGATTTCTACCAAACGACGTGCTAAGCATGCCGATGCTGCTCTTTTTAGCACCCGCGCACGGATTCGTGCGAAAACGCGTTTTAAGCATGCACATGCATCTTTTGGTAGACGCGGATGAAGTTTTCTGCAAAACCACAAGATGTGCATGCAAATGGTGCTTTTCGAAGAACGCGCACGTGGATTTCTACCAAAGAACGTGCTAAGCATGCCGATGCTGCTCTTTTTAGCACCCGCGCACGGATTCGTGCGAAAACGCGTTTTAAGCATGCACATGCATCTTTTGGCAGACGAGATTGAAGTTTTCTGCAAAACCACAAAATGTGCATGCAAATGGTGCTTTTCGCAGAACGCGCACGTGGATTTCTACCAAACAACGTGCCAAGCATGCCGATGCTGCTCTTTTTAGCACCCGCGCACGGATTCGTGCGAAAACGCCTTTTAAGCATGCACATGCATCTTTTGGTAGACGAGATTGAAGTTTTCTGCAAAACCACAATATGTGCATGCAAATGGTGCTTTTCGCAGAGCGCGCACGTGGATTTCTACCAAACAACGTGCTCAGCATGCCGATGCTGCTCTTTTTAGCACCCGCGCACGGATTCGTGCGAAAACGCGTTTTAAGCATGCACATGCATCTTTTGGTAGACGAGATTGAAGTTTTCTGCAAAACCACAAGATGTGCATGCAAATGGTGCTTTTGGCAAAACGCGCACGTGGATTTCTACCAAACGACGTGCTAAGCATGCCGATGCTGCTCTTTTTAGCACCCGCGCACGGATTCGCGCGAAAACGCGTTTTAAGCATGCACATGCATCTTTTGGTAGACGCGGATGAAGTTTTCTGCAAAACCACAAGATGTGCATGCAAATGGTGCTTTTGGCAGAACGCGCACGTGGATTTCTACCAAACGACGTGCTAAGCATGCCGATGCTGCTCTTTTTAGCACCCGCGCACGGATTTGTGCGAAAACGCGTTTTAAGCATGCACATGCATCTTTTGGTAGACGAGATTGAAGTTTTCTGCGAAACCACAAGATGTGCATGCAAATGGTGCTTTTCGCAGAACGCGCACGTGGATTTCTACCAAACAACGTGCTAAGCATGCCGATGCTGCTCTTTTTAGCACCCGCGCGCGGATTTGTGCGAAAACGCGTTTTAAGCATGCACATGCATCTTTTGGTAGACGAGATTGAAGTTTTCTGCAAAACCACAAGATGTGCATGCAAATGGTGCTTTTCGAAGAACGCGCACGTGGATTTCTACCAAAGAACGTGCTAAGCATGCCGATGCTGCTCTTTTTAGCACCCGCGCACGGATTCGTGCGAAAACGCGTTTTAAGCATGCACATGCATCTTTTGGTAGCCGCGGATGAAGTTTTCTGCAAAACCACAAGATGTGCATGCAAATGGTGCTTTTGGCAGAACGCGCACTTGGATTTCTACCAAACGACGTGCTAAGCATGCCGATGCTGCTCTTTTTAGCACCCGCGCACGGATTCGTGCGAAAACGCGTTTTAAGCATGCACATGCATCTTTTGGTAGACGAGATTGAAGTTTTCTGCAAAACCACAAGATGTGCATGCAAATGGTGCTCTTGGCAGAACGCGCACGTGGATTTCTACCAAACGACGTGCTAAGCATGCCGATGCTGCTCTTTTTAGCACCCGCGCACGGATTTGTGCGAAAACGCGTTTTAAGCCTGCACATGCATCTTTTGGTAGACGAGATTGAAGTTTTCTGCAAAACCAAAAGATGTGCATGCAAATGGTGCTTTTCGGAGAACGCGCACGTGGATTTCTACCAAACAACGTGCTAAGCATACCGATGCTGCTCTTTTTAGCACCCGCGCACGGATTCGTGCGAAAACGCTTTTTAAGCATGCACATGCATCTTTTGGTAGACGAGATTGAAGTTTTCTGCAAAACCACAAGATGTGCATGCAAATGGTGCTTTTCGCAGAACGCGCACGTGGATTTCTACCAAAGAACGTGCTAAGCATGCCGATGCTGCTCTTTTTAGCACCCGCGCACGGTTTCGTGCGAAAACGCGTTTTAAGCATGCACATGCATCTTTTGGTAGACGAGATTGAAGTTTTCTGCCAAACCACAAGATGTGCATTCAAATGGTGCTTTTCGCAGAACGCCCACGTGGATTTCTACCAAACAACGTGCTAAGCATGCCGATGCTGCTCTTTTTAGCACCCGCGCACGGATTTGTGCGAAAACGCGTTTTAAGCATGCACATGCATCTTTTGGTAGACGAGATTGAAGTTTTCTGCAAAACCACAAGATGTGCATGCAAATGGTGCTTTTCGCAGAACGCGCACGTGGATTTCTACCAAACAACGTGCTAAGCATGCCGATGCTGCTCTTTTTAGCACCCGCGCACGGATTCGTGCGAAAACGCGTTTTAAGCATGCACATGCATCTTTTGGTAGACGAGATTGAAGTTTTCTGCAAGACCACAAGATGTGCATGCAAATGGTGCTTTTCGCAGAACGCGCACGTGGATTTCTACCAAACAACGTGCTAAGCATGCCGATGCTGCTCTTTTTAGCACCCGCGCACGGATTCGTGCGAAAACGCGTTTTAAGCATGCACATGCATCTTTTGGTAGACGAGATTGAAGTTTTCTGCAAAACCACAAAATGTGTATGCAAATGGTGCTTTTCGCAGAACGCGCACGTGGATTTCTACCAAACAACGTGCCAAGCATGCCGATGCTGCTCTTTTTAGCACCCGCGCACGGATTCGTGCGAAAACGCGTTTTAAGCATGCACATGTTCTTTTGGTAGACGAGATTGAAGTTTTCTGCAAAACCACAAGATGTGCATGCAAATGGTGCTCTTGGCAGAACGCGCACGTGGATTTCTACCAAACGACGTGCTAAGCATGCCGATGCTGCTCTTTTTAGCACCCGCGCACGGATTTGTGCGAAAACGCGTTTTAAGCATGCACATGCATCTTTTGGTAGACGAGATTGAAGTTTTCTGCAAAACCACAAGATGTGCATGCAAATGGTGCTTTTCGCAGAACGCGCACGTGGATTTCTACCAAACGACGTGCTAAGCATGCCGATGCTGCTCTTTTTAGCACCCGCGCACGGATTCGCGCGAAAACGCGTTTTAAGCATGCACATGCATCTTTTGGTAGACGCGGATGAAGTTTTCTGCAAAACCACAAGATGTGCATGCAAATGGTGCTTTTCGAAGAACGCGCACGTGGATTTCTACCAAAGAACGTGCTAAGCATGCCGATGCTGCTCTTTTTAGCACCCGCGCACGGATTCGTGCGAAAACGCGTTTTAAGCATGCACATGCATCTTTTGGTAGACGAGATTGAAGTTTTCTGCAAAACCACAAGATGTGCATGCAAATGGTGCTTTTCGCAGAACGCGCACGTGGATTTCTACCAAACGACGTGCTAAGCATGCCGATGCTGCTCTTTTTAGCACCCGCGCACGGATTCGCGCGAAAACGCGTTTTAAGCATGCACATGCATCTTTTGGTAGACGCGGATGAAGTTTTCTGCAAAACCACAAGATGTGCATGCAAATGGTGCTCTTGGCAGAACGCGCACGTGGATTTCTACCAAACGACGTGCTAAGCATGCCGATGCTGCTCTTTTTAGCACCCGCGCACGGATTTGTGCGAAAACGCGTTTTAAGCATGCACATGCATCTTTTGGTAGACGAGATTGAAGTTTTCTGCAAAACCACAAGATGTGCATGCAAATGGTGCTTTTCGCAGAACGCGCACGTGGATTTCTACCAAACGACGTGCTAAGCATGCCGATGCTGCTCTTTTTAGCACCCGCGCACGGATTCGCGCGAAAACGCGTTTTAAGCATGCACATGCATCTTTTGGTAGACGCGGATGAAGTTTTCTGCAAAACCACAAGATGTGCATGCAAATGGTGCTTTTGGCAGAACGCGCACGTGGATTTCTACCAAACGACGTGCTAAGCATGCCGATGCTGCTCTTTTTAGCACCCGCGCACGGATTCGTGCGAAAACGCGTTTTAAGCATGCACATGCATCTTTTGGTAGACGCGGATGAAGTTTTCTGCAAAACCACAATATGTGCATGCAAATGGTGCTCTTGGCAGAACGCGCACGTGGATTTCTACCAAACGACGTGCTAAGCATGCCGATGCTGCTCTTTTTAGCACCCGCGCACGGATTTGTGCGAAAACGCGTTTTAAGCATGCACATGCATCTTTTGGTAGACGAGATTGAAGTTTTCTGCAAAACCACAAGATGTGCATGCAAATGGTGCTTTTCGCAGAACGCGCACGTGGATTTCTACCAAACAACGTGCTAAGCATGCCGATGCTGCTCTTTTTAGCACCCGCGCACGGATTCGTGCGAAAACGCGTTTTAAGCATGCACATGCATCTTTTGGTAGACGAGATTGAAGTTTTCTGCAAAACCACAAGATGTGCATGCAAATGGTGCTTTTCGCAGAACGCCCACGTGGATTTCTACCAAACGACGTGCTAAGCATGCCGATGCTGCTCTTTTTAGCACCCGCGCGCGGATTTGTGCGAAAACGCGTTTTAAGCACGCACATGCATCTTTTGGTACACGAGATTGAAGTTTTCTGCAAAACCACAAGATGTGCATGCAAATGGTGCTTTTCGAAGAACGCGCACGTGGATTTCTACCAAAGAACGTGCTAAGCATGCCGATGCTGCTCTTTCTAGCACCCGCGCACGGATTCGTGCGAAAACGCGTTTTAAGCATGCACATGCATCTTTTGGTAGACGAGATTGAAGTTTTCTGCAAAACCACAAAATGTGCATGCAAATGGTGCTTTTCGCAGAGCGCGCACGTGGATTTCTACCAAACAACGTGCTCAGCATGCCGATGCTGCTCTTTTTAGCACCCGCGCACGGATTCGTGCGAAAACGCGTTTTAAGCATGCACATGCATCTTTTGGTAGACGAGATTGAAGTTTTCTGTAAAACCACAAGATGTGCATGCAAATGGTGCTTTTGGCAAAACGCGCACGTGGATTTCTACCAAACGACGTGCTAAGCATGCCGATGCTGCTCTTTTTAGCACCCGCGCACAGATTCGCGCGAAAACGCGTTTTAAGCATGCACATGCATCTTTTGGTAGACGCGGATGAAGTTTTCTGCAAAACCACAAGATGTGCATGCAAATGGTGCTTTTGGCAGAACGCGCACGTGGATTTCTACCAAACGACGTGCTAAGCATGCCGATGCTGCTCTTTTTAGCACCCGCGCACGGATTTGTGCGAAAACGCGTTTTAAGCATGCACATGCATCTTTTGGTAGACGAGATTGAAGTTTTCTGCGAAACCACAAGATGTGCATGCAAATGGTGCTTTTCGCAGAACGCGCACGTGGATTTCTACCAAACAACGTGCTAAGCATGCCGATGCTGCTCTTTTTAGCACCCGCGCGCGGATTTGTGCGAAAACGCGTTTTAAGCATGCACATGCATCTTTTGGTAGACGAGATTGAAGTTTTCTGCAAAACCACAAGATGTGCATGCAAATGGTGCTTTTCGAAGAACGCGCACGTGGATTTCTACCAAAGAACGTGCTAAGCATGCCGATGCTGCTCTTTTTAGCACCCGCGCACGGATTCGTGCGAAAACGCGTTTTAAGCATGCACATGCATCTTTTGGTAGACGAGATTGAAGTTTTCTGCAAAACCACAAGATGTGCATGCAAATGGTGCTTTTCGCAGAACGCGCACGTGGATTTCTACCAAACGACGTGCTAAGCATGCCGATGCTGCTCTTTTTAGCACCCGCGCACGGATTCGCGCGAAAACGCGTTTTAAGCATGCACATGCATCTTTTGGTAGACGCGGATGAAGTTTTCTGCAAAACCACAAGATGTGCATGCAAATGGTGCTTTTGGCAGAACGCGCACGTGGATTTCTACCAAACGACGTGCTAAGCATGCCGATGCTGCTCTTTTTAGCACCCGCGCACGGATTTGTGCGAAAACGCGTTTTAAGCATGCACATGCATCTTTTGGTAGACGAGATTGAAGTTTTCTGCAAAACCACAAGATGTGCATGCAAATGGTGCTTTTCGCAGAACGCCCACGTGGATTTCTACCAAACAACGTGCTAAGCATGCCGATGCTGCTCTTTTTAGCACCCGCGCACGGATTCGTGCGAAAACGCGTTTTAAGCATGCACATGCATCTTTTGGTAGACGAGATTGAAGTTTTCTGCAAAACCACAAGATGTGCATGCAAATGGTGCTTTTCGCAGAACGCCCACGTGGATTTCTACCAAACGACGTGCTAAGCATGCCGATGCTGCTCTTTTTAGCACCCGCGCACGGATTCGTGCGAAAACGCGTTTTAAGCATGCACATGCATCTTTTGGTAGACGAGATTGAAGTTTTCTGCAAAACCACAAGATGTGCATGCAAATGGTGCTTTTCGCAGAACGCGCACGTGGATTTCTACCAAAGAACGTGCTAAGCATGCCGATGCTGCTCTTTTTAGCACCCGCGCACGGTTTCGTGCGAAAACGCGTTTTAAGCATGCACATGCATCTTTTGGTAGACGAGATTGAAGTTTTCTGCCAAACCACAAGATGTGCATTCAAATGGTGCTTTTCGCAGAACGCCCACGTGGATTTCTACCAAACAACGTGCTAAGCATGCCGATGCTGCTCTTTTTAGCACCCGCGCACGGATTTGTGCGAAAACGCGTTTTAAGCATGCACATGCATCTTTTGGTAGACGAGATTGAAGTTTTCTGCAAAACCACAAGATGTGCATGCAAATGGTGCTTTTCGCAGAACGCGCACGTGGATTTCTACCAAACAACGTGCTAAGCATGCCGATGCTGCTCTTTTTAGCACCCGCGCACGGATTCGTGCGAAAACGCGTTTTAAGCATGCACATGCATCTTTTGGTAGACGAGATTGAAGTTTTCTGCAAGACCACAAGATGTGCATGCAAATGGTGCTTTTCGCAGAACGCGCACGTGGATTTCTACCAAACAACGTGCTAAGCATGCCGATGCTGCTCTTTTTAGCACCCGCGCACGGATTCGTGCGAAAACGCGTTTTAAGCATGCACATGCATCTTTTGGTAGACGAGATTGAAGTTTTCTGCAAAACCACAAAATGTGTATGCAAATGGTGCTTTTCGCAGAACGCGCACGTGGATTTCTACCAAACAACGTGCCAAGCATGCCGATGCTGCTCTTTTTAGCACCCGCGCACGGATTCGTGCGAAAACGCGTTTTAAGCATGCACATGTTCTTTTGGTAGACGAGATTGAAGTTTTCTGCAAAACCACAAGATGTGCATGCAAATGGTGCTCTTGGCAGAAACGCGCACGTGGATTTCTACCAAACGACGTGCTAAGCATGCCGATGCTGCTCTTTTTAGCACCCGCGCACGGATTTGTGCGAAAACGCGTTTTAAGCATGCACATGCATCTTTTGGTAGACGAGATTGAAGTTTTCTGCAAAACCACAAGATGTGCATGCAAATGGTGCTTTTCGCAGAACGCGCACGTGGATTTCTACCAAACGACGTGCTAAGCATGCCGATGCTGCTCTTTTTAGCACCCGCGCACGGATTCGCGCGAAAACGCGTTTTAAGCATGCACATGCATCTTTTGGTAGACGCGGATGAAGTTTTCTGCAAAACCACAAGATGTGCATGCAAATGGTGCTTTTCGAAGAACGCGCACGTGGATTTCTACCAAAGAACGTGCTAAGCATGCCGATGCTGCTCTTTTTAGCACCCGCGCACGGATTCGTGCGAAAACGCGTTTTAAGCATGCACATGCATCTTTTGGTAGACGAGATTGAAGTTTTCTGCAAAACCACAAGATGTGCATGCAAATGGTGCTTTTCGCAGAACGCGCACGTGGATTTCTACCAAACAACGTGCCAAGCATGCCGATGCTGCTCTTTTTAGCACCCGCGCACGGATTCGTGCGAAAACGCGTTTTAAGCATGCACATGCATCTTTTGGTAGACGAGATTGAAGTTTTCTGCAAAACCACAAGATGTGCATGCAAATGGTGCTCTTGGCAGAACGCGCACGTGGATTTCTACCAAACGACGTGCTAAGCATGCCGATGCTGCTCTTTTTAGCACCCGCGCACGGATTTGTGCGAAAACGCGTTTTAAGCATGCACATGCATCTTTTGGTAGACGAGATTGAAGTTTTCTGCAAAACCACAAGATGTGCATGCAAATGGTGCTTTTCGCAGAACGCGCACGTGGATTTCTACCAAACGACGTGCTAAGCATGCCGATGCTGCTCTTTTTAGCACCCGCGCACGGATTCGCGCGAAAACGCGTTTTAAGCATGCACATGCATCTTTTGGTAGACGCGGATGAAGTTTTCTGCAAAACCACAAGATGTGCATGCAAATGGTGCTTTTGGCAGAACGCGCACGTGGATTTCTACCAAACGACGTGCTAAGCATGCCGATGCTGCTCTTTTTAGCACCCGCGCACGGATTCGTGCGAAAACGCGTTTTAAGCATGCACATGCATCTTTTGGTAGACGCGGATGAAGTTTTCTGCAAAACCACAATATGTGCATGCAAATGGTGCTTTTGGCAGAACGCGCACGTGGATTTCTACCAAACGACGTGCTAAGCATGCCGATGCTGCTCTTTTTAGCACCCGCGCACGGATTCGTGCGAAAACGCGTTTTAAGCATGCACATGCATCTTTGGTAGACGCGGATGAAGTTTTCTGCAAAACCACAATATGTGCATGCAAATGGTGCTCTTGGCAGAACGCGCACGTGGATTTCTACCAAACGACGTGCTAAGCATGCCGATGCTGCTCTTTTTAGCACCCGCGCACGGATTTGTGCGAAAACGCGTTTTAAGCATGCACATGCATCTTTTGGTAGACGAGATTGAAGTTTTCTGGAAAACCACAAGATGTGCATGCAAATGGTGCTTTTCGCAGAACGCGCACGTGGATTTCTACCAAACAACGTGCTAAGCATGCCGATGCTGCTCTTTTTAGCACCCGCGCACGGATTCGTGCGAAAACGCGTTTTAAGCATGCACATGCATCTTTTGGTAGACGAGATTGAAGTTTTCTGCAAAACCACAAGATGTGCATGCAAATGGTGCTTTTTCGCAGAACGCCCACGTGGATTTCTACCAAACGACGTGCTAAGCATGCCGATGCTGCTCTTTTTAGCACCCGCGCGCGGATTTGTGCGAAAACGCGTTTTTAAGCATGCACATGCATCTTTTGGTAGACGAGATTGAAGTTTTCTGCAAAACCACAAGATGTGCATGCAAATGGTGCTTTTCGAAGAACGCGCACGTGGATTTCTACCAAAGAACGTGCTAAGCATGCCGATGCTGCTCTTTTTAGCACCCGCGCACGGATTCGTGCGAAAACGCGTTTTAAGCATGCACATGCATCTTTTGGCAGACGAGATTGAAGTTTTCTGCAAAACCACAAAATGTGCATGCAAATGGTGCTTTTCGCAGAACGCGCACGTGGATTTCTACCAAACAACGTGCCAAGCATGCCGATGCTGCTCTTTTTAGCACCCGCGCACGGATTCGTGCGAAAACGCCTTTTAAGCATGCACATGCATCTTTTGGTAGACGAGATTGAAGTTTTCTGCAAAACCACAAGATGTGCATGCAAATGGTGCTTTTCGCAGAGCGCGCACGTGGATTTCTACCAAACAACGTGCTCAGCATGCCGATGCTGCTCTTTTTAGCACCCGCGCACGGATTCGTGCGAAAACGCGTTTTAAGCATGCACATGCATCTTTTGGTAGACGAGATTGAAGTTTTCTGCAAAAACCACAAGATGTGCATGCAAATGGTGCTTTTGGCAAAACGCGCACGTGGATTTCTACCAAACGACGTGCTAAGCATGCCGATGCTGCTCTTTTTAGCACCCGCGCACGGATTCGCGCGAAAACGCGTTTTAAGCATGCACATGCATCTTTTGGTAGACGCGGATGAAGTTTTCTGCAAAACCACAAGATGTGCATGCAAATGGTGCTTTTGGCAGAACGCGCACGTGGATTTCTACCAAACGACGTGCTAAGCATGCCGATGCTGCTCTTTTTAGCACCCGCGCACGGATTTGTGCGAAAACGCGTTTTAAGCATGCACATGCATCTTTTGGTAGACGAGATTGAAGTTTTCTGCGAAACCACAAGATGTGCATGCAAATGGTGCTTTTCGCAGAACGCGCACGTGGATTTCTACCAAACAACGTGCTAAGCATGCCGATGCTGCTCTTTTTAGCACCCGCGCGCGGATTTGTGCGAAAACGCGTTTTAAGCATGCACATGCATCTTTTGGTAGACGAGATTGAAGTTTTCTGCAAAACCACAAGATGTGCATGCAAATGGTGCTTTTCGAAGAACGCGCACGTGGATTTCTACCAAAGAACGTGCTAAGCATGCCGATGCTGCTCTTTTTAGCACCCGCGCACGGATTCGTGCGAAAACGCGTTTTAAGCATGCACATGCATCTTTTGGTAGCCGCGATGAAGTTTTCTGCAAAACCACAAGATGTGCATGCAAATGGTGCTTTTGGCAGAACGCGCACTTGGATTTCTACCAAACGACGTGCTAAGCATGCCGATGCTGCTCTTTTTAGCACCCGCGCACGGATTCCGTGCGAAAACGCGTTTTAAGCATGCACATGCATCTTTTGGTAGACGAGATTGAAGTTTTCTGCAAAACCACAAGATGTGCATGCAAATGGTGCTCTTGGCAGAACGCGCACGTGGATTTCTACCAAACGACGTGCTAAGCATGCCGATGCTGCTCTTTTTAGCACCCGCGCACGGATTTGTGCGAAAACGCGTTTTAAGCCTGCACATGCATCTTTTGGTAGACGAGATTGAAGTTTTCTGCAAAACCAAAAGATGTGCATGCAAATGGTGCTTTTCGGAGAACGCGCACGTGGATTTCTACCAAACAACGTGCTAAGCATACCGATGCTGCTCTTTTTAGCACCCGCGCACGGATTCGTGCGAAAACGCTTTTTAAGCATGCACATGCATCTTTTGGTAGACGAGATTGAAGTTTTCTGCAAAACCACAAGATGTGCATGCAAATAGTGCTTTTCGCAGAACGCGCACGTGGATTTCTACCAAAGAACGTGCTAAGCATGCCGATGCTGCTCTTTTTAGCACCCCGCGCACGGTTTCGTGCGAAAACGCGTTTTAAGCATGCACATGCATCTTTTGGTAGACGAGATTGAAGTTTTCTGCCAAACCACAAGATGTGCATTCAAATGGTGCTTTTCGCAGAACGCCCACGTGGATTTCTACCAAACAACGTGCTAAGCATGCCGATGCTGCTCTTTTTAGCACCCGCGCACGGATTTGTGCGAAAACGCGTTTTAAGCATGCACATGCATCTTTTGGTAGACGAGATTGAAGTTTTCTGCAAAACCACAAGATGTGCATGCAAATGGTGCTTTTCGCAGAACGCGCACGTGGATTTCTACCAAACAACGTGCTAAGCATGCCGATGCTGCTCTTTTTAGCACCCGCGCACGGATTCGTGCGAAAACGCGTTTTAAGCATGCACATGCATCTTTTGGTAGACGAGATTGAAGTTTTCTGCAAGACCACAAGATGTGCATGCAAATGGTGCTTTTCGCAGAACGCGCACGTGGATTTCTACCAAACAACGTGCTAAGCATGCCGATGCTGCTCTTTTTAGCACCCGCGCACGGATTCGTGCGAAAACGCGTTTTAAGCATGCACATGCATCTTTTGGTAGACGAGATTGAAGTTTTCTGCAAAACCACAAAATGTGTATGCAAATGGTGCTTTTCGCAGAACGCGCACGTGGATTTCTACCAAACAACGTGCCAAGCATGCCGATGCTGCTCTTTTTAGCACCCGCGCACGGATTCGTGCGAAAACGCGTTTTAAGCATGCACATGTTCTTTTGGTAGACGAGATTGAAGTTTTCTGCAAAACCACAAGATGTGCATGCAAATGGTGCTCTTGGCAGAACGCGCACGTGGATTTCTACCAAACGACGTGCTAAGCATGCCGATGCTGCTCTTTTTAGCACCCGCGCACGGATTTGTGCGAAAACGCGTTTTAAGCATGCACATGCATCTTTTGGTAGACGAGATTGAAGTTTTCTGCAAAACCACAAGATGTGCATGCAAATGGTGCTTTTCGCAGAACGCGCACGTGGATTTCTACCAAACGACGTGCTAAGCATGCCGATGCTGCTCTTTTTAGCACCCGCGCACGGATTCGCGCGAAAACGCGTTTTAAGCATGCACATGCATCTTTTGGTAGACGCGGATGAAGTTTTCTGCAAAACCACAAGATGTGCATGCAAATGGTGCTTTTCGAAGAACGCGCACGTGGATTTCTACCAAAGAACGTGCTAAGCATGCCGATGCTGCTCTTTTTAGCACCCGCGCACGGATTCGTGCGAAAACGCGTTTTAAGCATGCACATGCATCTTTTGGTAGACGAGATTGAAGTTTGCTGCAAAACCACAAGATGTGCATGCAAATGGTGCTTTTCGCAGAACGCGCACGTGGATTTCTACCAAACAACGTGCCAAGCATGCCGATGCTGCTCTTTTTAGCACCCGCGCACGGATTCGTGCGAAAACGCGTTTTAAGCATGCACATGCATCTTTTGGTAGTCGAGATTGAAGTTTTCTGCAAAACCACAAGATGTGCATGCAAATGGTGCTCTTGGCAGAACGCGCACGTGGATTTCTACCAAACGACGTGCTAAGCATGCCGATGCTGCTCTTTTTAGCACCCGCGCACGGATTTGTGCGAAAACGCGTTTTAAGCATGCACATGCATCTTTTGGTAGACGAGATTGAAGTTTTCTGCAAAACCACAAGATGTGCATGCAAATGGTGCTTTTCGCAGAACGCGCACGTGGATTTCTACCAAACGACGTGCTAAGCATGCCGATGCTGCTCTTTTTAGCACCCGCGCACGGATTCGCGCGAAAACGCGTTTTAAGCATGCACATGCATCTTTTGGTAGACGCGGATGAAGTTTTCTGCAAAACCACAAGATGTGCATGCAAATGGTGCTTTTGGCAGAACGCGCACGTGGATTTCTACCAAACGACGTGCTAAGCATGCCGATGCTGCTCTTTTTAGCACCTGCGCACGGATTCGTGCGAAAACGCGTTTTAAGCATGCACATGCATCTTTTGGTAGACGCGGATGAAGTTTTCTGCAAAACCACAATATGTGCATGCAAATGGTGCTCTTGGCAGAACGCGCACGTGGATTTCTACCAAACGACGTGCTAAGCATGCCGATGCTGCTCTTTTTAGCACCCGCGCACGGATTTGTGCGAAAACGCGTTTTAAGCATGCACATGCATCTTTTGGTAGACGAGATTGAAGTTTTCTGCAAAACCACAAGATGTGCATGCAAATGGTGCTTTTCGCAGAACGCGCACGTGGATTTCTACCAAACAACGTGCTAAGCATGCCGATGCTGCTCTTTTTAGCACCCGCGCACGGATTCGTGCGAAAACGCGTTTTAAGCATGCACATGCATCTTTTGGTAGACGAGATTGAAGTTTTCTGCAAAACCACAAGATGTGCATGCAAATGGTGCTTTTCGCAGAACGCCCACGTGGATTTCTACCAAACGACGTGCTAAGCATGCCGATGCTGCTCTTTTTAGCACCCGCGCGCGGATTTGTGCGAAAACGCGTTTTAAGCATGCACATGCATCTTTTGGTACACGAGATTGAAGTTTTCTGCAAAACCACAAGATGTGCATGCAAATGGTGCTTTTCGAAGAACGCGCACGTGGATTTCTACCAAAGAACGTGCTAAGCATGCCGATGCTGCTCTTTTTAGCACCCGCGCACGGATTCGTGCGAAAACGCGTTTTAAGCATGCACATGCATCTTTTGGTAGACGAGATTGAAGTTTTCTGCAAAACCACAAAATGTGCATGCAAATGGTGCTTTTCGCAGAACGCGCACGTGGATTTCTACCAAACAACGTGCCAAGCATGCCGATGCTGCTCTTTTTAGCACCCGCGCACGGATTCGTGCGAAAACGCCTTTTAAGCATGCACATGCATCTTTTGGTAGACGAGATTGAAGTTTTCTGCAAAACCACAAGATGTGCATGCAAATGGTGCTTTTCGCAGAGCGCGCACGTGGATTTCTACCAAACAACGTGCTCAGCATGCCGATGCTGCTCTTTTTAGCACCCGCGCACGGATTCGTGCGAAAACGCGTTTTAAGCATGCACATGCATCTTTTGGTAGACGAGATTGAAGTTTTCTGCAAAACCACAAGATGTGCATGCAAATGGTGCTTTTGGCAAAACGCGCACGTGGATTTCTACCAAACGACGTGCTAAGCATGCCGATGCTGCTCTTTTTAGCACCCGCGCACAGATTCGCGCGAAAACGCGTTTTAAGCATGCACATGCATCTTTTGGTAGACGCGGATGAAGTTTTCTGCAAAACCACAAGATGTGCATGCAAATGGTGCTTTTGGCAGAACGCGCACGTGGATTTCTACCAAACGACGTGCTAAGCATGCCGATGCTGCTCTTTTTAGCACCCGCGCACGGATTTGTGCGAAAACGCGTTTTAAGCATGCACATGCATCTTTTGGTAGACGAGATTGAAGTTTTCTGCGAAACCACAAGATGTGCATGCAAATGGTGCTTTTCGCAGAACGCGCACGTGGATTTCTACCAAACAACGTGCTAAGCATGCCGATGCTGCTCTTTTTAGCACCCGCGCGCGGATTTGTGCGAAAACGCGTTTTAAGCATGCACATGCATCTTTTGGTAGACGAGATTGAAGTTTTCTGCAAAACCACAAGATGTGCATGCAAATGGTGCTTTTCGAAGAACGCGCACGTGGATTTCTACCAAAGAACGTGCTAAGCATGCCGATGCTGCTCTTTTTAGCACCCGCGCACGGATTCGTGCGAAAACGCGTTTTAAGCATGCACATGCATCTTTTGGTAGACGAGATTGAAGTTTTCTGCAAAACCACAAAATGTGCATGCAAATGGTGCTTTTCGCAGAACGCGCACGTGGATTTCTACCAAACAACGTGCCAAGCATGCCGATGCTGCTCTTTTTAGCACCCGCGCACGGATTCGTGCGAAAACGCGTTTTAAGCATGCACATGCATCTTTTGGTAGACGAGATTGAAGTTTTCTGCAAAACCACAAGATGTGCATGCAAATGGTGCTCTTGGCAGAACGCGCACGTGGATTTCTACCAAACGACGTGCTAAGCATGCCGATGCTGCTCTTTTTAGCACCCGCGCACGGATTTGTGCGAAAACGCGTTTTAAGCATGCACATGCATCTTTTGGTAGACGAGATTGAAGTTTTCTGCAAAACAACAAGATGTGCATGCAAATGGTGCTTTTCGCAGAACGCGCACGTGGATTTCTACCAAACGACGTGCTAAGCATGCCGATGCTGCTCTTTTTAGCACCCGCGCACGGATTCGCGCGAAAACGCGTTTTAAGCATGCACATGCATCTTTTGGTAGACGCGGATGAAGTTTTCTGCAAAACCACAAGATGTGCATGCAAATGGTGCTTTTGGCAGAACGCGCACGTGGATTTCTACCAAACGACGTGCTAAGCATGCCGATGCTGCTCTTTTTAGCACCCGCGCACGGATTTGTGCGAAAACGCGTTTTAAGCATGCACATGCATCTTTTGGTAGACGAGATTGAAGTTTTCTGCAAAACCACAAGATGTGCATGCAAATGGTGCTTTTCGCAGAACGCGCACGTGGATTTCTACCAAACAACGTGCTAAGCATGCCGATGCTGCTCTTTTTAGCACCCGCGCACGGATTCGTGCGAAAACGCGTTTTAAGCATGCACATGCATCTTTTGGTAGACGAGATTGAAGTTTTCTGCAAAACCACAAGATGTGCATGCAAATGGTGCTTTTCGCAGAACGCCCACGTGGATTTCTACCAAACGACGTGCTAAGCATGCCGATGCTGCTCTTTTTAGCACCCGCGCACGGATTCGTGCGAAAACGCGTTTTAAGCATGCACATGCATCTTTTGGTAGACGAGATTGAAGTTTTCTGCAAAACCACAAGATGTGCATGCAAATGGTGCTTTTCGCAGAACGCGCACGTGGATTTCTACCAAAGAACGTGCTAAGCATGCCGATGCTGCTCTTTTTAGCACCCGCGCACGGTTTCGTGCGAAAACGCGTTTTAAGCATGCACATGCATCTTTTGGTAGACGAGATTGAAGTTTTCTGCCAAACCACAAGATGTGCATTCAAATGGTGCTTTTCGCAGAACGCCCACGTGGATTTCTACCAAACAACGTGCTAAGCATGCCGATGCTGCTCTTTTTAGCACCCGCGCACGGATTTGTGCGAAAACGCGTTTTAAGCATGCACATGCATCTTTTGGTAGACGAGATTGAAGTTTTCTGCAAAACCACAAGATGTGCATGCAAATGGTGCTTTTCGCAGAACGCGCACGTGGATTTCTACCAAACAACGTGCTAAGCATGCCGATGCTGCTCTTTTTAGCACCCGCGCACGGATTCGTGCGAAAACGCGTTTTAAGCATGCACATGCATCTTTTGGTAGACGAGATTGAAGTTTTCTGCAAGACCACAAGATGTGCATGCAAATGGTGCTTTTCGCAGAACGCGCACGTGGATTTCTACCAAACAACGTGCTAAGCATGCCGATGCTGCTCTTTTTAGCACCCGCGCACGGATTCGTGCGAAAACGCGTTTTAAGCATGCACATGCATCTTTTGGTAGACGAGATTGAAGTTTTCTGCAAAACCACAAAATGTGTATGCAAATGGTGCTTTTCGCAGAACGCGCACGTGGATTTCTACCAAACAACGTGCCAAGCATGCCGATGCTGCTCTTTTTAGCACCCGCGCACGGATTCGTGCGAAAACGCGTTTTAAGCATGCACATGTTCTTTTGGTAGACGAGATTGAAGTTTTCTGCAAAACCACAAGATGTGCATGCAAATGGTGCTCTTGGCAGAACGCGCACGTGGATTTCTACCAAACGACGTGCTAAGCATGCCGATGCTGCTCTTTTTAGCACCCGCGCACGGATTTGTGCGAAAACGCGTTTTAAGCATGCACATGCATCTTTTGGTAGACGAGATTGAAGTTTTCTGCAAAACCACAAGATGTGCATGCAAATGGTGCTTTTCGCAGAACGCGCACGTGGATTTCTACCAAACGACGTGCTAAGCATGCCGATGCTGCTCTTTTTAGCACCCGCGCACGGATTCGCGCGAAAACGCGTTTTAAGCATGCACATGCATCTTTTGGTAGACGCGGATGAAGTTTTCTGCAAAACCACAAGATGTGCATGCAAATGGTGCTTTTCGAAGAACGCGCACGTGGATTTCTACCAAAGAACGTGCTAAGCATGCCGATGCTGCTCTTTTTAGCACCCGCGCACGGATTCGTGCGAAAACGCGTTTTAAGCATGCACATGCATCTTTTGGTAGACGAGATTGAAGTTTTCTGCAAAACCACAAGATGTGCATGCAAATGGTGCTTTTCGCAGAACGCGCACGTGGATTTCTACCAAACAACGTGCCAAGCATGCCGATGCTGCTCTTTTTAGCACCCGCGCACGGATTCGTGCGAAAACGCGTTTTAAGCATGCACATGCATCTTTTGGTAGACGAGATTGAAGTTTTCTGCAAAACCACAAGATGTGCATGCAAATGGTGCTCTTGGCAGAACGCGCACGTGGATTTCTACCAAACGACGTGCTAAGCATGCCGATGCTGCTCTTTTTAGCACCCGCGCACGGATTTGTGCGAAAACGCGTTTTAAGCATGCACATGCATCTTTTGGTAGACGAGATTGAAGTTTTCTGCAAAACCACAAGATGTGCATGCAAATGGTGCTTTTCGCAGAACGCGCACGTGGATTTCTACCAAACGACGTGCTAAGCATGCCGATGCTGCTCTTTTTAGCACCCGCGCACGGATTCGCGCGAAAACGCGTTTTAAGCATGCACATGCATCTTTTGGTAGACGCGGATGAAGTTTTCTGCAAAACCACAAGATGTGCATGCAAATGGTGCTTTTGGCAGAACGCGCACGTGGATTTCTACCAAACGACGTGCTAAGCATGCCGATGCTGCTCTTTTTAGCACCCGCGCACGGATTCGTGCGAAAACGCGTTTTAAGCATGCACATGCATCTTTTGGTAGACGCGGATGAAGTTTTCTGCAAAACCACAATATGTGCATGCAAATGGTGCTCTTGGCAGAACGCGCACGTGGATTTCTACCAAACGACGTGCTAAGCATGCCGATGCTGCTCTTTTTAGCACCCGCGCACGGATTTGTGCGAAAACGCGTTTTAAGCATGCACATGCATCTTTTGGTAGACGAGATTGAAGTTTTCTGCAAAACCACAAGATGTGCATGCAAATGGTGCTTTTCGCAGAACGCGCACGTGGATTTCTACCAAACAACGTGCTAAGCATGCCGATGCTGCTCTTTTTAGCACCCGCGCACGGATTCGTGCGAAAACGCGTTTTAAGCATGCACATGCATCTTTTGGTAGACGAGATTGAAGTTTTCTGCAAAACCACAAGATGTGCATGCAAATGGTGCTTTTCGCAGAACGCCCACGTGGATTTCTACCAAACGACGTGCTAAGCATGCCGATGCTGCTCTTTTTAGCACCCGCGCACGGATTCGCGCGAAAACGCGTTTTAAGCATGCACATGCATCTTTTGGTAGACGCGGATGAAGTTTTCTGCAAAACCACAAGATGTGCATGCAAATGGTGCTTTTGGCAGAACGCGCACGTGGATTTCTACCAAACGACGTGCTAAGCATGCCGATGCTGCTCTTTTTAGCACCCGCGCACGGATTTGTGCGAAAACGCGTTTTAAGCATGCACATGCATCTTTTGGTAGACGAGATTGAAGTTTTCTGCAAAACCACAAGATGTGCATGCAAATGGTGCTTTTCGCAGAACGCGCACGTGGATTTCTACCAAACAACGTGCTAAGCATGCCGATGCTGCTCTTTTTAGCACCCGCGCACGGATTCGTGCGAAAACGCGTTTTAAGCATGCACATGCATCTTTTGGTAGACGAGATTGAAGTTTTCTGCAAAACCACAAGATGTGCATGCAAATGGTGCTTTTCGCAGAACGCCCACGTGGATTTCTACCAAACGACGTGCTAAGCATGCCGATGCTGCTCTTTTTAGCACCCGCGCACGGATTCGTGCGAAAACGCGTTTTAAGCATGCACATGCATCTTTTGGTAGACGAGATTGAAGTTTTCTGCAAAACCACAAGATGTGCATGCAAATGGTGCTTTTCGCAGAACGCGCACGTGGATTTCTACCAAAGAACGTGCTAAGCATGCCGATGCTGCTCTTTTTAGCACCCGCGCACGGTTTCGTGCGAAAACGCGTTTTAAGCATGCACATGCATCTTTTGGTAGACGAGATTGAAGTTTTCTGCCAAACCACAAGATGTGCATTCAAATGGTGCTTTTCGCAGAACGCCCACGTGGATTTCTACCAAACAACGTGCTAAGCATGCCGATGCTGCTCTTTTTAGCACCCGCGCACGGATTTGTGCGAAAACGCGTTTTAAGCATGCACATGCATCTTTTGGTAGACGAGATTGAAGTTTTCTGCAAAACCACAAGATGTGCATGCAAATGGTGCTTTTCGCAGAACGCGCACGTGGATTTCTACCAAACAACGTGCTAAGCATGCCGATGCTGCTCTTTTTAGCACCCGCGCACGGATTCGTGCGAAAACGCGTTTTAAGCATGCACATGCATCTTTTGGTAGACGAGATTGAAGTTTTCTGCAAGACCACAAGATGTGCATGCAAATGGTGCTTTTCGCAGAACGCGCACGTGGATTTCTACCAAACAACGTGCTAAGCATGCCGATGCTGCTCTTTTTAGCACCCGCGCACGGATTCGTGCGAAAACGCGTTTTAAGCATGCACATGCATCTTTTGGTAGACGAGATTGAAGTTTTCTGCAAAACCACAAAATGTGTATGCAAATGGTGCTTTTCGCAGAACGCGCACGTGGATTTCTACCAAACAACGTGCCAAGCATGCCGATGCTGCTCTTTTTAGCACCCGCGCACGGATTCGTGCGAAAACGCGTTTTAAGCATGCACATGTTCTTTTGGTAGACGAGATTGAAGTTTTCTGCAAAACCACAAGATGTGCATGCAAATGGTGCTCTTGGCAGAACGCGCACGTGGATTTCTACCAAACGACGTGCTAAGCATGCCGATGCTGCTCTTTTTAGCACCCGCGCACGGATTTGTGCGAAAACGCGTTTTAAGCATGCACATGCATCTTTTGGTAGACGAGATTGAAGTTTTCTGCAAAACCACAAGATGTGCATGCAAATGGTGCTTTTCGCAGAACGCGCACGTGGATTTCTACCAAACGACGTGCTAAGCATGCCGATGCTGCTCTTTTTAGCACCCGCGCACGGATTCGCGCGAAAACGCGTTTTAAGCATGCACATGCATCTTTTGGTAGACGCGGATGAAGTTTTCTGCAAAACCACAAGATGTGCATGCAAATGGTGCTTTTCGAAGAACGCGCACGTGGATTTCTACCAAAGAACGTGCTAAGCATGCCGATGCTGCTCTTTTTAGCACCCGCGCACGGATTCGTGCGAAAACGCGTTTTAAGCATGCACATGCATCTTTTGGTAGACGAGATTGAAGTTTTCTGCAAAACCACAAGATGTGCATGCAAATGGTGCTTTTCGCAGAACGCGCACGTGGATTTCTACCAAACAACGTGCCAAGCATGCCGATGCTGCTCTTTTTAGCACCCGCGCACGGATTCGTGCGAAAACGCGTTTTAAGCATGCACATGCATCTTTTGGTAGACGAGATTGAAGTTTTCTGCAAAACCACAAGATGTGCATGCAAATGGTGCACTTGGCAGAACGCGCACGTGGATTTCTACCAAACGACGTGCTAAGCATGCCGATGCTGCTCTTTTTAGCACCCGCGCACGGATTTGTGCGAAAACGCGTTTTAAGCATGCACATGCATCTTTTGGTAGACGAGATTGAAGTTTTCTGCAAAACCACAAGATGTGCATGCAAATGGTGCTTTTCGCAGAACGCGCACGTGGATTTCTACCAAACGACGTGCTAAGCATGCCGATGCTGCTCTTTTTAGCACCCGCGCACGGATTCGCGCGAAAACGCGTTTTAAGCATGCACATGCATCTTTTGGTAGACGCGGATGAAGTTTTCTGCAAAACCACAAGATGTGCATGCAAATGGTGCTTTTGGCAGAACGCGCACGTGGATTTCTACCAAACGACGTGCTAAGCATGCCGATGCTGCTCTTTTTAGCACCCGCGCACGGATTCGTGCGAAAACGCGTTTTAAGCATGCACATGCATCTTTTGGTAGACGCGGATGAAGTTTTCTGCAAAACCACAATATGTGCATGCAAATGGTGCTCTTGGCAGAACGCGCACGTGGATTTCTACCAAACGACGTGCTA
Organism: Dermacentor andersoni; assembly: GCF_023375885.2. Taxonomy (NCBI): domain Eukaryota; kingdom Metazoa; phylum Arthropoda; class Arachnida; order Ixodida; family Ixodidae; genus Dermacentor; species Dermacentor andersoni. The sequence goes on from NW_027314773.1 coordinate 49,196, forward strand.
AGCATGCCGATGCTGCTCTTTTTAGCACCCGCGCACGGATTTGTGCGAAAACGCGTTTTAAGCATGCACATGCATCTTTTGGTAGACGAGATTGAAGTTTTCTGCAAAACCACAAGATGTGCATGCAAATGGTGCTTTTCGCAGAACGCGCACGTGGATTTCTACCAAACAACGTGCTAAGCATGCCGATGCTGCTCTTTTTAGCACCCGCGCACGGATTCGTGCGAAAACGCGTTTTAAGCATGCACATGCATCTTTTGGTAGACGAGATTGAAGTTTTCTGCAAAACCACAAGATGTGCATGCAAATGGTGCTTTTCGCAGAACGCCCACGTGGATTTCTACCAAACGACGTGCTAAGCATGCCGATGCTGCTCTTTTTAGCACCCGCGCGCGGATTTGTGCGAAAACGCGTTTTAAGCATGCACATGCATCTTTTGGTAGACGAGATTGAAGTTTTCTGCAAAACCACAAGATGTGCATGCAAATGGTGCTTTTCGAAGAACGCGCACGTGGATTTCTACCAAAGAACGTGCTAAGCATGCCGATGCTGCTCTTTTTAGCACCCGCGCACGGATTCGTGCGAAAACGCGTTTTAAGCATGCACATGCATCTTTTGGCAGACGAGATTGAAGTTTTCTGCAAAACCACAAAATGTGCATGCAAATGGTGCTTTTCGCAGAACGCGCACGTGGATTTCTACCAAACAACGTGCCAAGCATGCCGATGCTGCTCTTTTTAGCACCCGCGCACGGATTCGTGCGAAAACGCCTTTTAAGCATGCACATGCATCTTTTGGTAGACGAGATTGAAGTTTTCTGCAAAACCACAAGATGTGCATGCAAATGGTGCTTTTCGCAGAGCGCGCACGTGGATTTCTACCAAACAACGTGCTCAGCATGCCGATGCTGCTCTTTTTAGCACCCGCGCACGGATTCGTGCGAAAACGCGTTTTAAGCATGCACATGCATCTTTTGGTAGACGAGATTGAAGTTTTCTGCAAAACCACAAGATGTGCATGCAAATGGTGCTTTTGGCAAAACGCGCACGTGGATTTCTACCAAACGACGTGCTAAGCATGCCGATGCTGCTCTTTTTAGCACCCGCGCACGGATTCGCGCGAAAACGCGTTTTAAGCATGCACATGCATCTTTTGGTAGACGCGGATGAAGTTTTCTGCAAAACCACAAGATGTGCATGCAAATGGTGCTTTTGGCAGAACGCGCACGTGGATTTCTACCAAACGACGTGCTAAGCATGCCGATGCTGCTCTTTTTAGCACCCGCGCACGGATTTGTGCGAAAACGCGTTTTAAGCATGCACATGCATCTTTTGGTAGACGAGATTGAAGTTTTCTGCGAAACCACAAGATGTGCATGCAAATGGTGCTTTTCGCAGAACGCGCACGTGGATTTCTACCAAACAACGTGCTAAGCATGCCGATGCTGTTCTTTTTAGCACCCGCGCGCGGATTTGTGCGAAAACGCGTTTTAAGCATGCACATGCATCTTTTGGTAGACGAGATTGAAGTTTTCTGCAAAACCACAAGATGTGCATGCAAATGGTGCTTTTCGAAGAACGCGCACGTGGATTTCTACCAAAGAACGTGCTAAGCATGCCGATGCTGCTCTTTTTAGCACCCGCGCACGGATTCGTGCGAAAACGCGTTTTAAGCATGCACATGCATCTTTTGGTAGCCGCGGATGAAGTTTTCTGCAAAACCACAAGATGTGCATGCAAATGGTGCTTTTGGCAGAACGCGCACTTGGATTTCTACCAAACGACGTGCTAAGCATGCCGATGCTGCTCTTTTTAGCACCCGCGAACGGATTCGTGCGAAAACGCGTTTTAAGCATGCACATGCATCTTTTGGTAGACGAGATTGAAGTTTTCTGCAAAACCACAAGATGTGCATGCAAATGGTGCTCTTGGCAGAACGCGCACGTGGATTTCTACCAAACGACGTGCTAAGCATGCCGATGCTGCTCTTTTTAGCACCCGCGCACGGATTTGTGCGAAAACGCGTTTTAAGCCTGCACATGCATCTTTTGGTAGACGAGATTGAAGTTTTCTGCAAAACCAAAAGATGTGCATGCAAATGGTGCTTTTCGGAGAACGCGCACGTGGATTTCTACCAAACAACGTGCTAAGCATACCGATGCTGCTCTTTTTAGCACCCGCGCACGGATTCGTGCGAAAACGCTTTTTAAGCATGCACATGCATCTTTTGGTAGACGAGATTGAAGTTTTCTGCAAAACCACAAGATGTGCATGCAAATGGTGCTTTTCGAAGAACGCGCACGTGGATTTCTACCAAAGAACGTGCTAAGCATGCCGATGCTGCTCTTTTTAGCACCCGCGCACGGATTCGTGCGAAAACGCGTTTTAAGCATGCACATGCATCTTTTGGTAGACGAGATTGAAGTTTTCTGCAAAACCACAAAATGTGCATGCAAATGGTGCTTTTCGCAGAACGCGCACGTGGATTTCTACCAAACAACGTGCCAAGCATGCCGATGCTGCTTTTTTTAGCACCCGCGCACGGATTCGTGCGAAAACGCCTTTTAAGCATGCACATGCATCTTTTGGTAGACGAGATTGAAGTTTTCTGCAAAACCACAAGATGTGCATGCAAATGGTGCTTTTCACAGAGCGCGCACGTGGATTTCTACCAAACAACGTGCTCAGCATGCCGATGCTGCTCTTTTTAGCACCCGCGCACGGATTCGTGCGAAAACGCGTTTTAAGCATGCACATGCATCTTTTGGTAGACGAGATTGAAGTTTTCTGCAAAACCACAAGATGTGCATGCAAATGGTGCTTTTGGCAAAACGCGCACGTGGATTTCTACCAAACGACGTGCTAAGCATGCCGATGCTGCTCTTTTTAGCACCCGCGCACAGATTCGCGCGAAAACGCGTTTTAAGCATGCACATGCATCTTTTGGTAGACGCGGATGAAGTTTTCTGCAAAACCACAAGATGTGCATGCAAATGGTGCTTTTGGCAGAACGCGCACGTGGATTTCTACCAAACGACGTGCTAAGCATGCCGATGCTGCTCTTTTTAGCACCCGCGCACGGATTTGTGCGAAAACGCGTTTTAAGCATGCACATGCATCTTTTGGTAGACGAGATTGAAGTTTTCTGCGAAACCACAAGATGTGCATGCAAATGGTGCTTTTCGCAGAACGCGCACGTGGATTTCTACCAAACAACGTGCTAAGCATGCCGATGCTGCTCTTTTTAGCACCCGCGCGCGGATTTGTGCGAAAACGCGTTTTAAGCATGCACATGCATCTTTTGGTAGACGAGATTGAAGTTTTCTGCAAAACCACAAGATGTGCATGCAAATGGTGCTTTTCGAAGAACGCGCACGTGGATTTCTACCAAAGAACGTGCTAAGCATGCCGATGCTGCTCTTTTTAGCACCCGCGCACGGATTCGTGCGAAAACGCGTTTTAAGCATGCACATGCATCTTTTGGTAGACGAGATTGAAGTTTTCTGCAAAACCACAAAATGTGCATGCAAATGGTGCTTTTCGCAGAACGCGCACGTGGATTTCTACCAAACAACGTGCCAAGCATGCCGATGCTGCTCTTTTTAGCACCCGCGCACGGATTCGTGCGAAAACGCGTTTTAAGCATGCACATGCATCTTTTGGTAGACGAGATTGAAGTTTTCTGCAAAACCACAAGATGTGCATGCAAATGGTGCTCTTGGCAGAACGCGCACGTGGATTTCTACCAAACGACGTGCTAAGCATGCCGATGCTGCTCTTTTTAGCACCCGCGCACGGATTTGTGCGAAAACGCGTTTTAAGCATGCACATGCATCTTTTGGTAGACGAGATTGAAGTTTTCTGCAAAACCACAAGATGTGCATGCAAATGGTGCTTTTCGCAGAACGCGCACGTGGATTTCTACCAAACGACGTGCTAAGCATGCCGATGCTGCTCTTTTTAGCACCCGCGCACGGATTCGCGCGAAAACGCGTTTTAAGCATGCACATGCATCTTTTGGTAGACGCGGATGAAGTTTTCTGCAAAACCACAAGATGTGCATGCAAATGGTGCTTTTGGCAGAACGCGCACGTGGATTTCTACCAAACGACGTGCTAAGCATGCCGATGCTGCTCTTTTTAGCACCCGCGCACGGATTTGTGCGAAAACGCGTTTTAAGCATGCACATGCATCTTTTGGTAGACGAGATTGAAGTTTTCTGCAAAACCACAAGATGTGCATGCAAATGGTGCTTTTCGCAGAACGCGCACGTGGATTTCTACCAAACAACGTGCTAAGCATGCCGATGCTGCTCTTTTTAGCACCCGCGCACGGATTCGTGCGAAAACGCGTTTTAAGCATGCACATGCATCTTTTGGTAGACGAGATTGAAGTTTTCTGCAAAACCACAAGATGTGCATGCAAATGGTGCTTTTCGCAGAACGCCCACGTGGATTTCTACCAAACGACGTGCTAAGCATGCCGATGCTGCTCTTTTTAGCACCCGCGCGCGGATTTGTGCGAAAACGCGTTTTAAGCATGCACATGCATCTTTTGGTAGACGAGATTGAAGTTTTCTGCAAAACCACAAGATGTGCATGCAAATGGTGCTTTTCGAAGAACGCGCACGTGGATTTCTACCAAAGAACGTGCTAAGCATGCCGATGCTGCTCTTTTTAGCACCCGCGCACGGATTCGTGCGAAAACGCGTTTTAAGCATGCACATGCATCTTTTGGTAGACGAGATTGAAGTTTTCTGCAAAACCACAAAATGTGCATGCAAATGGTGCTTTTCGCAGAACGCGCACGTGGATTTCTACCAAACAACGTGCCAAGCATGCCGATGCTGCTCTTTTTAGCACCCGCGCACGGATTCGTGCGAAAACGCGTTTTAAGCATGCACATGCATCTTTTGGTAGACGAGATTGAAGTTTTCTGCAAAACCACAAGATGTGCATGCAAATGGTGCTTTTCGCAGAACGCGCACGTGGATTTCTACCAAACAACGTGCCAAGCATGCCGATGCTGCTCTTTTTAGCACCCGCGCACGGATTCGTGCGAAAACGCGTTTTAAGCATGCACATGCATCTTTTGGTAGACGAGATTGAAGTTTTCTGCAAAACCACAAGATGTGCATGCAAATGGTGCTCTTGGCAGAACGCGCACGTGGATTTCTACCAAACGACGTGCTAAGCATGCCGATGCTGCTCTTTTTAGCACCCGCGCACGGATTTGTGCGAAAACGCGTTTTAAGCATGCACATGCATCTTTTGGTAGACGAGATTGAAGTTTTCTGCAAAACCACAAGATGTGCATGCAAATGGTGCTTTTCGCAGAACGCGCACGTGGATTTCTACCAAACGACGTGCTAAGCATGCCGATGCTGCTCTTTTTAGCACCCGCGCACGGATTCGCGCGAAAACGCGTTTTAAGCATGCACATGCATCTTTTGGTAGACGCGGATGAAGTTTTCTGCAAAACCACAAGATGTGCATGCAAATGGTGCTTTTGGCAGAACGCGCACGTGGATTTCTACCAAACGACGTGCTAAGCATGCCGATGCTGCTCTTTTTAGCACCCGCGCACGGATTCGTGCGAAAACGCGTTTTAAGCATGCACATGCATCTTTTGGTAGACGCGGATGAAGTTTTCTGCAAAACCACAATATGTGCATGCAAATGGTGCTCTTGGCAGAACGCGCACGTGGATTTCTACCAAACGACGTGCTAAGCATGCCGATGCTGCTCTTTTTAGCACCCGCGCACGGATTTGTGCGAAAACGCGTTTTAAGCATGCACATGCATCTTTTGGTAGACGAGATTGAAGTTTTCTGCAAAACCACAAGATGTGCATGCAAATGGTGCTTTTCGCAGAACGCGCACGTGGATTTCTACCAAACAACGTGCTAAGCATGCCGATGCTGCTCTTTTTAGCACCCGCGCACGGATTCGTGCGAAAACGCGTTTTAAGCATGCACATGCATCTTTTGGTAGACGAGATTGAAGTTTTCTGCAAAACCACAAGATGTGCATGCAAATGGTGCTTTTCGCAGAACGCCCACGTGGATTTCTACCAAACGACGTGCTAAGCATGCCGATGCTGCTCTTTTTAGCACCCGCGCGCGGATTTGTGCGAAAACGCGTTTTAAGCATGCACATGCATCTTTTGGTAGACGAGATTGAAGTTTTCTGCAAAACCACAAGATGTGCATGCAAATGGTGCTTTTCGAAGAACGCGCACGTGGATTTCTACCAAAGAACGTGCTAAGCATGCCGATGCTGCTCTTTTTAGCACCCGCGCACGGATTCGTGCGAAAACGCGTTTTAAGCATGCACATGCATCTTTTGGTAGACGAGATTGAAGTTTTCTGCAAAACCACAAGATGTGCATGCAAATGGTGCTTTTCGCAGAACGCGCACGTGGATTTCTACCAAACAACGTGCCAAGCATGCCGATGCTGCTCTTTTTAGCACCCGCGCACGGATTCGTGCGAAAACGCGTTTTAAGCATGCACATGCATCTTTTGGTAGACGAGATTGAAGTTTTCTGCAAAACCACAAGATGTGCATGCAAATGGTGCTTTTGGCAAAACGCGCACGTGGATTTCTACCAAACGACGTGCTAAGCATGCCGATGCTGCTCTTTTTAGCACCCGCGCACGGATTCGCGCGAAAACGGGTTTTAAGCATGCACATGCATCTTTTGGTAGACGCGGATGAAGTTTTCTGCAAAACCACAAGATGTGCATGCAAATGGTGCTTTTGGCAGAACGCGCACGTGGATTTCTACCAAACGACGTGCTAAGCATGCCGATGCTGCTCTTTTTAGCACCCGCGCACGGATTTGTGCGAAAACGCGTTTTAAGCATGCACATGCATCTTTTGGTAGACGAGATTGAAGTTTTCTGCGAAACCACAAGATGTGCATGCAAATGGTGCTTTTCGCAGAACGCGCACGTGGATTTCTACCAAACAACGTGCTAAGCATGCCGATGCTGCTCTTTTTAGCACCCGCGCACGGATTCGTGCGAAAACGCGTTTTAAGCATGCACATGCATCTTTTGGTAGCCGCGGATGAAGTTTTCTGCAAAACCACAAGATGTGCATGCAAATGGTGCTTTTGGCAGAACGCGCACTTGGATTTCTACCAAACGACGTGCTAAGCATGCCGATGCTGCTCTTTTTAGCACCCGCGCACGGATTCGTGCGAAAACGCGTTTTAAGCATGCACATGCATCTTTTGGTAGACGAGATTGAAGTTTTCTGCAAAACCACAAGATGTGCATGCAAATGGTGCTCTTGGCAGAACGCGCACATGGATTTCTACCAAACGACGTGCTAAGCATGCCGATGCTGCTCTTTTTAGCACCCGCGCACGGATTTGTGCGAAAACGCGTTTTAAGCATGCACATGCATCTTTTGGTAGACGAGATTGAAGTTTTCTGCAAAACCAAAAGATGTGCATGCAAATGGTGCTTTTCGGAGAACGCGCACGTGGATTTCTACCAAACAACGTGCTAAGCATACCGATGCTGCTCTTTTTAGCACCCGCGCACGGATTCGTGCGAAAACGCGTTTTAAGCATGCACATGCATCTTTTGGTAGCCGCGGATGAAGTTTTCTGCAAAACCACAAGATGTGCATGCAAATGGTGCTTTTGGCAGAACGCGCACTTGGATTTCTACCAAACGACGTGCTAAGCATGCCGATGCTGCTCTTTTTAGCACCCGCGCACGGATTCGTGCGAAAACGCGTTTTAAGCATGCACATGCATCTTTTGGTAGACGAGATTGAAGTTTTCTGCAAAACCACAAGATGTGCATGCAAATGGTGCTCTTGGCAGAACGCGCACATGGATTTCTACCAAACGACGTGCTAAGCATGCCGATGCTGCTCTTTTTAGCACCCGCGCACGGATTTGTGCGAAAACGCGTTTTAAGCATGCACATGCATCTTTTGGTAGACGAGATTGAAGTTTTCTGCAAAACCAAAAGATGTGCATGCAAATGGTGCTTTTCGGAGAACGCGCACGTGGATTTCTACCAAACAACGTGCTAAGCATACCGATGCTGCTCTTTTTAGCACCCGCGCACGGATTCGTGCGAAAACGCGTTTTAAGCATGCACATGCATCTTTTGGTAGCCGCGGATGAAGTTTTCTGCAAAACCACAAGATGTGCATGCAAATGGTGCTTTTGGCAGAACGCGCACTTGGATTTCTACCAAACGACGTGCTAAGCATGCCGATGCTGCTCTTTTTAGCACCCGCGCACGGATTCGTGCGAAAACGCGTTTTAAGCATGCACATGCATCTTTTGGTAGACGAGATTGAAGTTTTCTGCAAAACCACAAGATGTGCATGCAAATGGTGCTCTTGGCAGAACGCGCACATGGATTTCTACCAAACGACGTGCTAAGCATGCCGATGCTGCTCTTTTTAGCACCCGCGCACGGATTTGTGCGAAAACGCGTTTTAAGCATGCACATGCATCTTTTGGTAGACGAGATTGAAGTTTTCTGCAAAACCAAAAGATGTGCATGCAAATGGTGCTTTTCGGAGAACGCGCACGTGGATTTCTACCAAACAACGTGCTAAGCATACCGATGCTGCTCTTTTTAGCACCCGCGCACGGATTCGTGCGAAAACGCGTTTTAAGCATGCACATGCATCTTTTGGTAGACGAGATTGAAGTTTTCTGCAAAACCACAAGATGTGCATGCAAATGGTGCTTTTCGCAGAACGCGCACGTGGATTTCTACCAAACGACGTGCTAAGCATGCCGATGCTGCTCTTTTTAGCACCCGCGCACGGATTTGTGCGAAAACGCGTTTTAAGCATGCACATGCATCTTTTGGTAGACGAGATTGAAGTTTTCTGCAAAACCACAAGATGTGCATGCAAATGGTGCTTTTCGAAGAACGCGCACGTGGATTTCTACCAAAGAACGTGCCAAGCATGCCGATGCTGCTCTTTTTAGCACCCGCGCACGGATTCGTGCGAAAACGCGTTTTAAGCATGCACATGCATCTTTTGGTAGACGAGATTGAAGTTTTCTGCAAAACCACAAGATGTGCATGCAAATGGTGCTTTTGGCAAAACGCGCACGTGGATTTCTACCAAACGACGTGCTAAGCATGCCGATGCTGCTCTTTTTAGCACCCGCGCACGGATTCATGCGAAAACGCGTTTTAAGCATGCACATGCATCTTTTGGTAGCCGCGGATGAAGTTTTCTGCAAAACCACAAGATGTGCATGCAAATGGTGCTTTTGGCAGAACGCGCACTTGGATTTCTACCAAACGACGTGCTAAGCATGCCGATGCTGCTCTTTTTAGCACCCGCGCACGGATTCGTGCGAAAACGCGTTTTAAGCATGCACATGCATCTTTTGGTAGACGAGATTGAAGTTTTCTGCAAAACCACAAGATGTGCATGCAAATGGTGCTTTTCGCAGAACGCGCACGTGGATTTCTACCAAACAACGTGCCAAGCATGCCGATGCTGCTCTTTTTAGCACCCGCGCACGGATTCGTGCGAAAACGCGTTTTAAGCATGCACATGCATCTTTTGGTAGACGAGATTGAAGTTTTCTGCAAAACCACAAGATGTGCATGCAAATGGTGCTTTTGGCAAAACGCGCACGTGGATTTCTACCAAACGACGTGCTAAGCATGCCGATGCTGCTCTTTTTAGCACCCGCGCACGGATTCGCGCGAAAACGGGTTTTAAGCATGCACATGCATCTTTTGGTAGACGCGGATGAAGTTTTCTGCAAAACCACAAGATGTGCATGCAAATGGTGCTTTTGGCAGAACGCGCACGTGGATTTCTACCAAACGACGTGCTAAGCATGCCGATGCTGCTCTTTTTAGCACCCGCGCACGGATTTGTGCGAAAACGCGTTTTAAGCATGCACATGCATCTTTTGGTAGACGAGATTGAAGTTTTCTGCGAAACCACAAGATGTGCATGCAAATGGTGCTTTTCGCAGAACGCGCACGTGGATTTCTACCAAACAACGTGCTAAGCATGCCGATGCTGCTCTTTTTAGCACCCGCGCACGGATTCGTGCGAAAACGCGTTTTAAGCATGCACATGCATCTTTTGGTAGCCGCGGATGAAGTTTTCTGCAAAACCACAAGATGTGCATGCAAATGGTGCTTTTGGCAGAACGCGCACTTGGATTTCTACCAAACGACGTGCTAAGCATGCCGATGCTGCTCTTTTTAGCACCCGCGCACGGATTCGTGCGAAAACGCGTTTTAAGCATGCACATGCATCTTTTGGTAGACGAGATTGAAGTTTTCTGCAAAACCACAAGATGTGCATGCAAATGGTGCTCTTGGCAGAACGCGCACATGGATTTCTACCAAACGACGTGCTAAGCATGCCGATGCTGCTCTTTTTAGCACCCGCGCACGGATTTGTGCGAAAACGCGTTTTAAGCATGCACATGCATCTTTTGGTAGACGAGATTGAAGTTTTCTGCAAAACCAAAAGATGTGCATGCAAATGGTGCTTTTCGGAGAACGCGCACGTGGATTTCTACCAAACAACGTGCTAAGCATACCGATGCTGCTCTTTTTAGCACCCGCGCACGGATTCGTGCGAAAACGCGTTTTAAGCATGCACATGCATCTTTTGGTAGACGAGATTGAAGTTTTCTGCAAAACCACAAGATGTGCATGCAAATGGTGCTTTTCGCAGAACGCGCACGTGGATTTCTACCAAAGAACGTGCTAAGCATGCCGATGCTGCTCTTTTTAGCACCCGCGCACGGTTTCGTGCGAAAACGCGTTTTAAGCATGCACATGCATCTTTTGGTAGACGAGATTGAAGTTTTCTGCCAAACCACAATATGTGCATTCAAATGGTGCTTTTCGCAGAACGCCCACGTGGATTTCTACCAAACAACGTGCTAAGCATGCCGATGCTGCTCTTTTTAGCACCCGCGCACGGATTTGTGCGAAAACGCGTTTTAAGCATGCACATGCATCTTTTGGTAGACGAGATTGAAGTTTTCTGCAAAACCACAAGATGTGCATGCAAATGGTGCTTTTCGCAGAACGCGCACGTGGATTTCTACCAAACAACGTGCTAAGCATGCCGATGCTGCTCTTTTTAGCACCCGCGCACGGATTCGTGCGAAAACGCGTTTTAAGCATGCACATGCATCTTTTGGTAGACGAGATTGAAGTTTTCTGCAAAACCACAAAATGTGCATGCAAATGGTGCTTTTCGCAGAACGCGCACGTGGATTTCTACCAAACAACGTGCCAAGCATGCCGATGCTGCTCTTTTTAGCACCCGCGCACGGATTCGTGCGAAAACGCGTTTTAAGCATGCACATGCATCTTTTGGTAGACGAGATTGAAGTTTTCTGCAAAACCACAAGATGTGCATGCAAATGGTGCTCTTGGCAGAACGCGCACGTGGATTTCTACCAAACGACGTGCTAAGCATGCCGATGCTGCTCTTTTTAGCACCCGCGCACGGATTTGTGCGAAAACGCGTTTTAAGCATGCACATGCATCTTTTGGTAGACGAGATTGAAGTTTTCTGCAAAACCACAAGATGTGCATGCAAATGGTGCTTTTCGCAGAACGCGCACGTGGATTTCTACCAAACGACGTGCTAAGCATGCCGATGCTGCTCTTTTTAGCACCCGCGCACGGATTCGCGCGAAAACGCGTTTTAAGCATGCACATGCATCTTTTGGTAGACGCGGATGAAGTTTTCTGCAAAACCACAAGATGTGCACGCAAATGGTGCTTTTGGCAGAACGCGCACGTGGATTTCTACCAAACGACGTGCTAAGCATGCCGATGCTGCTCTTTTTAGCACCCGCGCACGGATTTGTGCGAAAACGCGTTTTAAGCATGCACATGCATCTTTTGGTAGACGAGATTGAAGTTTTCTGCAAGACCACAAGATGTGCATGCAAATGGTGCTTTTCGCAGAACGCGCACGTGGATTTCTACCAAACAACGTGCTAAGCATGCCGATGCTGCTCTTTTTAGCACCCGCGCACGGATTCGTGCGAAAACGCGTTTTAAGCATGCACATGCATCTTTTGGTAGACGAGATTGAAGTTTTCTGCAAAACCACAAAATGTGCATGCAAATGGTGCTTTTCGCAGAACGCGCACGTGGATTTCTACCAAACAACGTGCCAAGCATGCCGATGCTGCTCTTTTTAGCACCCGCGCACGGATTCGTGCGAAAACGCGTTTTAAGCATGCACATGCATCTTTTGGTAGACGAGATTGAAGTTTTCTGCAAAACCACAAGATGTGCATGCAAATGGTGCTCTTGGCAGAACGCGCACGTGGATTTCTACCAAACGACGTGCTAAGAATGCCGATGCTGCTCTTTTTAGCACCCGCGCACGGATTTGTGCGAAAACGCGTTTTAAGCATGCACATGCATCTTTTGGTAGACGAGATTGAAGTTTTCTGCGAAACCACAAGATGTGCATGCAAATGGTGCTTTTCGCAGAACGCGCACGTGGATTTCTACCAAACAACGTGCTAAGCATGCCGATGCTGCTCTTTTTAGCACCCGCGCACGGATTCGTGCGAAAACGCGTTTTAAGCATGCACATGCATCTTTTGGTAGCCGCGGATGAAGTTTTCTGCAAAACCACAAGATGTGCATGCAAATGGTGCTTTTGGCAGAACGCGCACGTGGATTTCTACCAAACGACGTGCTAAGCATGCCGATGCTGCTCTTTTTAGCACCCGCGCACGGATTCGTGCGAAAACGCGTTTTAAGCATGCACATGCATCTTTTGGTAGACGCGGATGAAGTTTTCTGCAAAACCACAATATGTGCATGCAAATGGTGCTCTTGGCAGAACGCGCACGTGGATTTCTACCAAACGACGTGCTAAGCATGCCGATGCTGCTCTTTTTAGCACCCGCGCACGGATTTGTGCGAAAACGCGTTTTAAGCATGCACATGCATCTTTTGGTAGACGAGATTGAAGTTTTCTGCAAAACCACAAGATGTGCATGCAAATGGTGCTTTTCGCAGAACGCGCACGTGGATTTCTACCAAACAACGTGCTAAGCATGCCGATGCTGCTCTTTTTAGCACCCGCGCACGGATTCGTGCGAAAACGCGTTTTAAGCATGCACATGCATCTTTTGGTAGACGAGATTGAAGTTTTCTGCAAAACCACAAGATGTGCATGCAAATGGTGCTTTTCGCAGAACGCCCACGTGGATTTCTACCAAACGACGTGCTAAGCATGCCGATGCTGCTCTTTTTAGCACCCGCGCGCGGATTTGTGCGAAAACGCGTTTTAAGCATGCACATGCATCTTTTGGTAGACGAGATTGAAGTTTTCTGCAAAACCACAAGATGTGCATGCAAATGGTGCTTTTCGAAGAACGCGCACGTGGATTTCTACCAAAGAACGTGCTAAGCATGCCGATGCTGCTCTTTTTAGCACCCGCGCACGGATTCGTGCGAAAACGCGTTTTAAGCATGCACATGCATCTTTTGGTAGACGAGATTGAAGTTTTCTGCAAAACCACAAAATGTGCATGCAAATGGTGCTTTTCGCAGAACGCGCACGTGGATTTCTACCAAACAACGTGCCAAGCATGCCGATGCTGCTCTTTTTAGCACCCGCGCACGGATTCGTGCGAAAACGCGTTTTAAGCATGCACATGCATCTTTTGGTAGACGAGATTGAAGTTTTCTGCAAAACCACAAGATGTGCATGCAAATGGTGCTTTTGGCAAAACGCGCACGTGGATTTCTACCAAACGACGTGCTAAGCATGCCGATGCTGCTCTTTTTAGCACCCGCGCACGGATTCGCGCGAAAACGCGTTTTAAGCATGCACATGCATCTTTTGGTAGACGCGGATGAAGTTTTCTGCAAAACCACAAGATGTGCATGCAAATGGTGCTTTTGGCAGAACGCGCACGTGGATTTCTACCAAACGACGTGCTAAGCATGCCGATGCTGCTCTTTTTAGCACCCGCGCACGGATTTGTGCGAAAACGCGTTTTAAGCATGCACATGCATCTTTTGGTAGACGAGATTGAAGTTTTCTGCGAAACCACAAGATGTGCATGCAAATGGTGCTTTTCGCAGAACGCGCACGTGGATTTCTACCAAACAACGTGCTAAGCATGCCGATGCTGCTCTTTTTAGCACCCGCGCACGGATTCGTGCGAAAACGCGTTTTAAGCATGCACATGCATCTTTTGGTAGCCGCGGATGAAGTTTTCTGCAAAACCACAAGATGTGCATGCAAATGGTGCTTTTGGCAGAACGCGCACGTGGATTTCTACCAAACGACGTGCTAAGCATGCCGATGCTGCTCTTTTTAGCACCCGCGCACGGATTTGTGCGAAAACGCGTTTTAAGCATGCACATGCATCTTTTGGTAGACGAGATTGAAGTTTTCTGCGAAACCACAAGATGTGCATGCAAATGGTGCTTTTCGCAGAACGCGCACGTGGATTTCTACCAAACAACGTGCTAAGCATGCCGATGCTGCTCTTTTTAGCACCCGCGCACGGATTCGTGCGAAAACGCGTTTTAAGCATGCACATGCATCTTTTGGTAGCCGCGGATGAAGTTTTCTGCAAAACCACAAGATGTGCATGCAAATGGTGCTTTTGGCAGAACGCGCACTTGGATTTCTACCAAACGACGTGCTAAGCATGCCGATGCTGCTCTTTTTAGCACCCGCGCACGGATTCGTGCGAAAACGCGTTTTAAGCATGCACATGCATCTTTTGGTAGACGAGATTGAAGTTTTCTGCAAAACCACAAGATGTGCATGCAAATGGTGCTCTTGGCAGAACGCGCACATGGATTTCTACCAAACGACGTGCTAAGCATGCCGATGCTGCTCTTTTTAGCACCCGCGCACGGATTTGTGCGAAAACGCGTTTTAAGCATGCACATGCATCTTTTGGTAGACGAGATTGAAGTTTTCTGCAAAACCAAAAGATGTGCATGCAAATGGTGCTTTTCGGAGAACGCGCACGTGGATTTCTACCAAACAACGTGCTAAGCATACCGATGCTGCTCTTTTTAGCACCCGCGCACGGATTCGTGCGAAAACGCGTTTTAAGCATGCACATGCATCTTTTGGTAGACGAGATTGAAGTTTTCTGCAAAACCACAAGATGTGCATGCAAATGGTGCTTTTCGCAGAACGCGCACGTGGATTTCTACCAAAGAACGTGCTAAGCATGCCGATGCTGCTCTTTTTAGCACCCGCGCACGGTTTCGTGCGAAAACGCGTTTTAAGCATGCACATGCATCTTTTGGTAGACGAGATTGAAGTTTTCTGCCAAACCACAATATGTGCATTCAAATGGTGCTTTTCGCAGAACGCCCACGTGGATTTCTACCAAACAACGTGCTAAGCATGCCGATGCTGCTCTTTTTAGCACCCGCGCACGGATTTGTGCGAAAACGCGTTTTAAGCATGCACATGCATCTTTTGGTAGACGAGATTGAAGTTTTCTGCAAAACCACAAGATGTGCATGCAAATGGTGCTTTTCGCAGAACGCACGTGGATTTCTACCAAACAACGTGCTAAGCATGCCGATGCTGCTCTTTTTAGCACCCGCGCACGGATTCGTGCGAAAACGCGTTTTAAGCATGCACATGCATCTTTTGGTAGACGAGATTGAAGTTTTTCTGCAAAACCACAAAATGTGCATGCAAATGGTGCTTTTCGCAGAACGCGCACGTGGATTTCTACCAAACAACGTGCCAAGCATGCCGATGCTGCTCTTTTTAGCACCCGCGCACGGATTCGTGCGAAAACGCGTTTTAAGCATGCACATGCATCTTTTGGTAGACGAGATTGAAGTTTTCTGCAAAACCACAAGATGTGCATGCAAATGGTGCTCTTGGCAGAACGCGCACGTGGATTTCTACCAAACGACGTGCTAAGCATGCCGATGCTGCTCTTTTTAGCACCCGCGCACGGATTTGTGCGAAAACGCGTTTTAAGCATGCACATGCATCTTTTGGTAGACGAGATTGAAGTTTTCTGCAAAACCACAAGATGTGCATGCAAATGGTGCTTTTCGCAGAACGCGCACGTGGATTTCTACCAAACGACGTGCTAAGCATGCCGATGCTGCTCTTTTTAGCACCCGCGCACGGATTCGCGCGGAAAACGCGTTTTAAGCATGCACATGCATCTTTTGGTAGACGCGGATGAAGTTTTCTGCAAAACCACAAGATGTGCACGCAAATGGTGCTTTTGGCAGAACGCGCACGTGGATTTCTACCAAACGACGTGCTAAGCATGCCGATGCTGCTCTTTTTAGCACCCGCGCACGGATTTGTGCGAAAACGCGTTTTAAGCATGCACATGCATCTTTTGGTAGACGAGATTGAAGTTTTCTGCAAGACCACAAGATGTGCATGCAAATGGTGCTTTTCGCAGAACGCGCACGTGGATTTCTACCAAACAACGTGCTAAGCATGCCGATGCTGCTCTTTTTAGCACCCGCGCACGGATTCGTGCGAAAACGCGTTTTTAAGCATGCACATGCATCTTTTGGTAGACGAGATTGAAGTTTTCTGCAAAACCACAAAATGTGCATGCAAATGGTGCTTTTCGCAGAACGCGCACGTGGATTTCTACCAAACAACGTGCCAAGCATGCCGATGCTGCTCTTTTTAGCACCCGCGCACGGATTCGTGCGAAAACGCGTTTTAAGCATGCACATGCATCTTTTGGTAGACGAGATTGAAGTTTTCTGCAAAACCACAAGATGTGCATGCAAATGGTGCTCTTGGCAGAACGCGCACGTGGATTTCTACCAAACGACGTGCTAAGCATGCCGATGCTGCTCTTTTTAGCACCCGCGCACGGATTTGTGCGAAAACGCGTTTTAAGCATGCACATGCATCTTTTGGTAGACGAGATTGAAGTTTTCTGCGAAACCACAAGATGTGCATGCAAATGGTGCTTTTCGCAGAACGCGCACGTGGATTTCTACCAAACAACGTGCTAAGCATGCCGATGCTGCTCTTTTTAGCACCCGCGCACGGATTCGTGCGAAAACGCGTTTTAAGCATGCACATGCATCTTTTGGTAGCCGCGGATGAAGTTTTCTGCAAAACCACAAGATGTGCATGCAAATGGTGCTTTTGGCAGAACGCGCACGTGGATTTCTACCAAACGACGTGCTAAGCATGCCGATGCTGCTCTTTTTAGCACCCGCGCACGGATTCGTGCGAAAACGCGTTTTAAGCATGCACATGCATCTTTTGGTAGACGCGGATGAAGTTTTCTGCAAAACCACAATATGTGCATGCAAATGGTGCTCTTGGCAGAACGCGCACGTGGATTTCTACCAAACGACGTGCTAAGCATGCCGATGCTGCTCTTTTTAGCACCCGCGCACGGATTTGTGCGAAAACGCGTTTTAAGCATGCACATGCATCTTTTGGTAGACGAGATTGAAGTTTTCTGCAAAACCACAAGATGTGCATGCAAATGGTGCTTTTCGCAGAACGCGCACGTGGATTTCTACCAAACAACGTGCTAAGCATGCCGATGCTGCTCTTTTTAGCACCCGCGCACGGATTCGTGCGAAAACGCGTTTTAAGCATGCACATGCATCTTTTGGTAGACGAGATTGAAGTTTTCTGCAAAACCACAAGATGTGCATGCAAATGGTGCTTTTCGCAGAACGCCCACGTGGATTTCTACCAAACGACGTGCTAAGCATGCCGATGCTGCTCTTTTTAGCACCCGCGCGCGGATTTGTGCGAAAACGCGTTTTAAGCATGCACATGCATCTTTTGGTAGACGAGATTGAAGTTTTCTGCAAAACCACAAGATGTGCATGCAAATGGTGCTTTTCGAAGAACGCGCACGTGGATTTCTACCAAAGAACGTGCTAAGCATGCCGATGCTGCTCTTTTTAGCACCCGCGCACGGATTCGTGCGAAAACGCGTTTTAAGCATGCACATGCATCTTTTGGTAGACGAGATTGAAGTTTTCTGCAAAACCACAAAATGTGCATGCAAATGGTGCTTTTCGCAGAACGCGCACGTGGATTTCTACCAAACAACGTGCCAAGCATGCCGATGCTGCTCTTTTTAGCACCCGCGCACGGATTCGTGCGAAAACGCGTTTTAAGCATGCACATGCATCTTTTGGTAGACGAGATTGAAGTTTTCTGCAAAACCACAAGATGTGCATGCAAATGGTGCTTTTGGCAAAACGCGCACGTGGATTTCTACCAAACGACGTGCTAAGCATGCCGATGCTGCTCTTTTTAGCACCCGCGCACGGATTCGCGCGAAAACGCGTTTTAAGCATGCACATGCATCTTTTGGTAGACGCGGATGAAGTTTTCTGCAAAACCACAAGATGTGCATGCAAATGGTGCTTTTGGCAGAACGCGCACGTGGATTTCTACCAAACGACGTGCTAAGCATGCCGATGCTGCTCTTTTTAGCACCCGCGCACGGATTTGTGCGAAAACGCGTTTTAAGCATGCACATGCATCTTTTGGTAGACGAGATTGAAGTTTTCTGCGAAACCACAAGATGTGCATGCAAATGGTGCTTTTCGCAGAACGCGCACGTGGATTTCTACCAAACAACGTGCTAAGCATGCCGATGCTGCTCTTTTTAGCACCCGCGCACGGATTCGTGCGAAAACGCGTTTTAAGCATGCACATGCATCTTTTGGTAGCCGCGGATGAAGTTTTCTGCAAAACCACAAGATGTGCATGCAAATGGTGCTTTTGGCAGAACGCGCACTTGGATTTCTACCAAACGACGTGCTAAGCATGCCGATGCTGCTCTTTTTAGCACCCGCGCACGGATTCGTGCGAAAACGCGTTTTAAGCATGCACATGCATCTTTTGGTAGACGAGATTGAAGTTTTCTGCAAAACCACAAGATGTGCATGCAAATGGTGCTCTTGGCAGAACGCGCACATGGATTTCTACCAAACGACGTGCTAAGCATGCCGATGCTGCTCTTTTTAGCACACGCGCACGGATTTGTGCGAAAACGCGTTTTAAGCATGCACATGCATCTTTTGGTAGACGAGATTGAAGTTTTCTGCAAAACCAAAAGATGTGCATGCAAATGGTGCTTTTCGGAGAACGCGCACGTGGATTTCTACCAAACAACGTGCTAAGCATACCGATGCTGCTCTTTTTAGCACCCGCGCACGGATTCGTGCGAAAACGCGTTTTAAGCATGCACATGCATCTTTTGGTAGACGAGATTGAAGTTTTCTGCAAAACCACAAGATGTGCATGCAAATGGTGCTTTTCGCAGAACGCGCACGTGGATTTCTACCAAAGAACGTGCTAAGCATGCCGATGCTGCTCTTTTTAGCACCCGCGCACGGTTTCGTGCGAAAACGCGTTTTAAGCATGCACATGCATCTTTTGGTAGACGAGATTGAAGTTTTCTGCCAAACCACAATATGTGCATTCAAATGGTGCTTTTCGCAGAACGCCCACGTGGATTTCTACCAAACAACGTGCTAAGCATGCCGATGCTGCTCTTTTTAGCACCCGCGCACGGATTTGTGCGAAAACGCGTTTTAAGCATGCACATGCATCTTTTGGTAGACGAGATTGAAGTTTTCTGCAAAACCACAAGATGTGCATGCAAATGGTGCTTTTCGCAGAACGCGCACGTGGATTTCTACCAAACAACGTGCTAAGCATGCCGATGCTGCTCTTTTTAGCACCCGCGCACGGATTCGTGCGAAAACGCGTTTTAAGCATGCACATGCATCTTTTGGTAGACGAGATTGAAGTTTTCTGCAAAACCACAAAATGTGCATGCAAATGGTGCTTTTCGCAGAACGCGCACGTGGATTTCTACCAAACAACGTGCCAAGCATGCCGATGCTGCTCTTTTTAGCACCCGCGCACGGATTCGCGCGAAAACGCGTTTTAAGCATGCACATGCATCTTTTGGTAGACGCGGATGAAGTTTTCTGCAAAACCACAAGATGTGCATGCAAATGGTGCTTTTGGCAGAACGCGCACGTGGATTTCTACCAAACGACGTGCTAAGCATGCCGATGCTGCTCTTTTTAGCACCCGCGCACGGATTTGTGCGAAAACGCGTTTTAAGCATGCACATGCATCTTTTGGTAGACGAGATTGAAGTTTTCTGCAAAACCACAAGATGTGCATGCAAATGGTGCTCTTGGCAGAACGCGCACGTGGATTTCTACCAAACGACGTGCTAAGCATGCCGATGCTGCTCTTTTTAGCACCCGCGCACGGATTTGTGCGAAAACGCGTTTTAAGCATGCACATGCATCTTTTGGTAGACGAGATTGAAGTTTTCTGCAAAACCACAAGATGTGCATGCAAATGGTGCTTTTCGCAGAACGCGCACGTGGATTTCTACCAAACGACGTGCTAAGCATGCCGATGCTGCTCTTTTTAGCACCCGCGCACGGATTCGCGCGAAAACGCGTTTTAAGCATGCACATGCATCTTTTGGTAGACGCGGATGAAGTTTTCTGCAAAACCACAAGATGTGCATGCAAATGGTGCTTTTGGCAGAACGCGCACGTGGATTTCTACCAAACGACGTGCTAAGCATGCCGATGCTGCTCTTTTTAGCACCCGCGCACGGATTTGTGCGAAAACGCGTTTTAAGCATGCACATGCATCTTTTGGTAGACGAGATTGAAGTTTTCTGCGAAACCACAAGATGTGCATGCAAATGGTGCTTTTCGCAGAACGCGCACGTGGATTTCTACGAAACAACGTGCTAAGCATGCCGATGCTGCTCTTTTTAGCACCCGCGCGCGGATTTGTGCGAAAACGCGTTTTAAGCATGCACATGCATCTTTTGGTAGACGAGATTGAAGTTTTCTGCAAAACCACAATATGTGCATGCAAATGGTGCTTTTCGAAGAACGCGCACGTGGATTTCTACCAAACGACGTGCTAAGCATGCCGATGCTGCTCTTTTTAGCACCCGCGCACGGATTCGTGCGAAAACGCGTTTTAAGCATGCACATGCATCTTTTGGTAGACGCGGATGAAGTTTTCTGCAAAACCACAATATGTGCATGCAAATGGTGCTCTTGGCAGAACGCGCACGTGGATTTCTACCAAACGACGTGCTAAGCATGCCGATGCTGCTCTTTTTAGCACCCGCGCACGGATTTGTGCGAAAACGCGTTTTAAGCATGCACATGCATCTTTTGGTAGACGAGATTGAAGTTTTCTGCAAAACCACAAGATGTGCATGCAAATGGTGCTTTTCGCAGAACGCGCACGTGGATTTCTACCAAACAACGTGCAAAGCATGCCGATGCTGCTCTTTTTAGCACCCGCGCACGGATTCGTGCGAAAACGCGTTTTAAGCATGCACATGCATCTTTTGGTAGACGAGATTGAAGTTTTCTGCAAAACCACAAGATGTGCATGCAAATGGTGCTTTTCGCAGAACGCCCACGTGGATTTCTACCAAACGACGTGCTAAGCATGCCGATGCTGCTCTTTTTAGCACCCGCGCGCGGATTTGTGCGAAAACGCGTTTTAAGCATGCACATGCATCTTTTGGTAGACGAGATTGAAGTTTTCTGCAAAACCACAAGATGTGCATGCAAATGGTGCTTTTCGAAGAACGCGCACGTGGATTTCTACCAAAGAACGTGCTAAGCATGCCGATGCTGCTCTTTTTAGCACCCGCGCACGGATTCGTGCGAAAACGCGTTTTAAGCATGCACATGCATCTTTTGGTAGACGAGATTGAAGTTTTCTGCAAAACCACAAGATGTGCATGCAAATGGTGCTTTTCGCAGAACGCGCACGTGGATTTCTACCAAACGACGTGCTAAGCATGCCGATGCTGCTCTTTTTAGCACCCGCGCACGGATTCGTGCGAAAACGCGTTTTAAGCATGCACATGCATCTTTTGGTAGACGCGGATGAAGTTTTCTGCAAAACCACAATATGTGCATGCAAATGGTGCTCTTGGCAGAACGCGCACGTGGATTTCTACCAAACGACGTGCTAAGCATGCCGATGCTGCTCTTTTTAGCACCCGCGCACGGATTCGTGCGAAAACGCGTTTTAAGCATGCACATGCATCTTTTGGTAGACGCGGATGAAGTTTTCTGCAAAACCACAATATGTGCATGCAAATGGTGCTCTTGGCAGAACGCGCACGTGGATTTCTACCAAACGACGTGCTAAGCATGCCGATGCTGCTCTTTTTAGCACCCGCGCACGGATTTGTGCGAAAACGCGTTTTAAGCATGCACATGCATCTTTTGGTAGACGAGATTGAAGTTTTCTGCAAAACCACAAGATGTGCATGCAAATGGTGCTTTTCGCAGAACGCGCACGTGGATTTCTACCAAACAACGTGCTAAGCATGCCGATGCTGCTCTTTTTAGCACCCGCGCACGGATTCGTGCGAAAACGCGTTTTAAGCATGCACATGCATCTTTTGGTAGACGAGATTGAAGTTTTCTGCAAAACCACAAGATGTGCATGCAAATGGTGCTTTTCGCAGAACGCCCACGTGGATTTCTACCAAACGACGTGCTAAGCATGCCGATGCTGCTCTTTTTAGCACCCGCGCGCGGATTTGTGCGAAAACGCGTTTTAAGCATGCACATGCATCTTTTGGTAGACGAGATTGAAGTTTTCTGCAAAACCACAAGATGTGCATGCAAATGGTGCTTTTCGAAGAACGCGCACGTGGATTTCTACCAAAGAACGTGCTAAGCATGCCGATGCTGCTCTTTTTAGCACCCGCGCACGGATTCGTGCGAAAACGCGTTTTAAGCATGCACATGCATCTTTTGGTAGACGAGATTGAAGTTTTCTGCAAAACCACAAGATGTGCATGCAAATGGTGCTTTTCGCAGAACGCGCACGTGGATTTCTACCAAACAACGTGCCAAGCATGCCGATGCTGCTCTTTTTAGCACCCGCGCACGGATTCGTGCGAAAACGCGTTTTAAGCATGCACATGCATCTTTTGGTAGACGAGATTGAAGTTTTCTGCAAAACCACAAGATGTGCATGCAAATGGTGCTTTTGGCAAAACGCGCACGTGGATTTCTACCAAACGACGTGCTAAGCATGCCGATGCTGCTCTTTTTAGCACCCGCGCACGGATTCGCGCGAAAACGGGTTTTAAGCATGCACATGCATCTTTTGGTAGACGCGGATGAAGTTTTCTGCAAAACCACAAGATGTGCATGCAAATGGTGCTTTTGGCAGAACGCGCACGTGGATTTCTACCAAACGACGTGCTAAGCATGCCGATGCTGCTCTTTTTAGCACCCGCGCACGGATTTGTGCGAAAACGCGTTTTAAGCATGCACATGCATCTTTTGGTAGACGAGATTGAAGTTTTCTGCGAAACCACAAGATGTGCATGCAAATGGTGCTTTTCGCAGAACGCGCACGTGGATTTCTACCAAACAACGTGCTAAGCATGCCGATGCTGCTCTTTTTAGCACCCGCGCACGGATTCGTGCGAAAACGCGTTTTAAGCATGCACATGCATCTTTTGGTAGCCGCGGATGAAGTTTTCTGCAAAACCACAAGATGTGCATGCAAATGGTGCTTTTGGCAGAACGCGCACTTGGATTTCTACCAAACGACGTGCTAAGCATGCCGATGCTGCTCTTTTTAGCACCCGCGCACGGATTCGTGCGAAAACGCGTTTTAAGCATGCACATGCATCTTTTGGTAGACGAGATTGAAGTTTTCTGCAAAACCACAAGATGTGCATGCAAATGGTGCTCTTGGCAGAACGCGCACATGGATTTCTACCAAACGACGTGCTAAGCATGCCGATGCTGCTCTTTTTAGCACCCGCGCACGGATTTGTGCGAAAACGCGTTTTAAGCATGCACATGCATCTTTTGGTAGACGAGATTGAAGTTTTCTGCAAAACCAAAAGATGTGCATGCAAATGGTGCTTTTCGGAGAACGCGCACGTGGATTTCTACCAAACAACGTGCTAAGCATACCGATGCTGCTCTTTTTAGCACCCGCGCACGGATTCGTGCGAAAACGCGTTTTAAGCATGCACATGCATCTTTTGGTAGACGAGATTGAAGTTTTCTGCAAAACCACAAGATGTGCATGCAAATGGTGCTTTTCGCAGAACGCGCACG
This sequence comes from Dermacentor andersoni, assembly GCF_023375885.2. Lineage (NCBI taxonomy): Eukaryota > Metazoa > Arthropoda > Arachnida > Ixodida > Ixodidae > Dermacentor > Dermacentor andersoni. The sequence continues at coordinate 73,337 of NW_027314773.1, forward strand.
TGGATTTCTACCAAAGAACGTGCTAAGCATGCCGATGCTGCTCTTTTTAGCACCCGCGCACGGTTTCGTGCGAAAACGCGTTTTAAGCATGCACATGCATCTTTTGGTAGACGAGATTGAAGTTTTCTGCCAAACCACAATATGTGCATTCAAATGGTGCTTTTCGCAGAACGCCCACGTGGATTTCTACCAAACAACGTGCTAAGCATGCCGATGCTGCTCTTTTTAGCACCCGCGCACGGATTTGTGCGAAAACGCGTTTTAAGCATGCACATGCATCTTTTGGTAGACGAGATTGAAGTTTTCTGCAAAACCACAAGATGTGCATGCAAATGGTGCTTTTCGCAGAACGCGCACGTGGATTTCTACCAAACAACGTGCTAAGCATGCCGATGCTGCTCTTTTTAGCACCCGCGCACGGATTCGTGCGAAAACGCGTTTTAAGCATGCACATGCATCTTTTGGTAGACGAGATTGAAGTTTTCTGCAAAACCACAAAATGTGCATGCAAATGGTGCTTTTCGCAGAACGCGCACGTGGATTTCTACCAAACAACGTACCAAGCATGCCGATGCTGCTCTTTTTAGCACCCGCGCACGGATTCGTGCGAAAACGCGTTTTAAGCATGCACATGCATCTTTTGGTAGACGAGATTGAAGTTTTCTGCAAAACCACAAGATGTGCATGCAAATGGTGCTCTTGGCAGAACGCGCACGTGGATTTCTACCAAACGACGTGCTAAGCATGCCGATGCTGCTCTTTTTAGCACCCGCGCACGGATTTGTGCGAAAACGCGTTTTAAGCATGCACATGCATCTTTTGGTAGACGAGATTGAAGTTTTCTGCAAAACCACAAGATGTGCATGCAAATGGTGCTTTTCGCAGAACGCGCACGTGGATTTCTACCAAACGACGTGCTAAGCATGCCGATGCTGCTCTTTTTAGCACCCGCGCACGGATTCGCGCGAAAACGCGTTTTAAGCATGCACATGCATCTTTTGGTAGACGCGGATGAAGTTTTCTGCAAAACCACAAGATGTGCACGCAAATGGTGCTTTTGGCAGAACGCGCACGTGGATTTCTACCAAACGACGTGCTAAGCATGCCGATGCTGCTCTTTTTAGCACCCGCGCACGGATTTGTGCGAAAACGCGTTTTAAGCATGCACATGCATCTTTTGGTAGACGAGATTGAAGTTTTCTGCAAGACCACAAGATGTGCATGCAAATGGTGCTTTTCGCAGAACGCGCACGTGGATTTCTACCAAACAACGTGCTAAGCATGCCGATGCTGCTCTTTTTAGCACCCGCGCACGGATTCGTGCGAAAACGCGTTTTAAGCATGCACATGCATCTTTTGGTAGACGAGATTGAAGTTTTCTGCAAAACCACAAAATGTGCATGCAAATGGTGCTTTTCGCAGAACGCGCACGTGGATTTCTACCAAACAACGTGCCAAGCATGCCGATGCTGCTCTTTTTAGCACCCGCGCACGGATTCGTGCGAAAACGCGTTTTAAGCATGCACATGCATCTTTTGGTAGACGAGATTGAAGTTTTCTGCAAATAAACAAGATGTGCATGCAAATGGTGCTCTTGGCAGAACGCGCACGTTGATTTCTACCAAACGACGTGCTAAGCATGCCGATGCTGCTCTTTTTAGCACCCGCGCACGGATTTGTGCGAAAACGCGTTTTAAGCATGCACATGCATCTTTTGGTAGACGAGATTGAAGTTTTCTGCAAAACCACAAGATGTGCATGCAAATGGTGCTTTTCGCAGAACGCGCACGTGGATTTCTACCAAAACGACGTGCTAAGCATGCCGATGCTGCTCTTTTTAGCACCCGCGCACGGATTCGTGCGAAAACGCGTTTTAAGCATGCACATGCATCTTTTGGCAGACGAGATTGAAGTTTTCTGCAAAACCACAAGATGTGCATGCAAATGGTGCTTTTCGCAGAACGCGCACGTGGATTTCTACCAAACAACGTGCTAAGCATGCCGATGCTGCTCTTTTTAGCACCCGCGCACGGATTCGTGCGAAAACGCGTTTTAAGCATGCACATGCATCTTTTGGTAGACGAGATTGAAGTTTTCTGCAAAACCACAAGATGTGCATGCAAATGGTGCTTTTCGCAGAGCGCGCACGTGGATTTCTACCAAACAACGTGCTCAGCATGCCGATGCTGCTCTTTTTAGCACCCGCGCACGGATTCGTGCGAAAACGCGTTTTAAGCATGCACATGCATCTTTTGGTAGACGAGATTGAAGTTTTCTGCAAAACCACAAGATGTGCATGCAAATGGTGCTTTTGGCAAAACGCGCACGTGGATTTCTACCAAACGACGTGCTAAGCATGCCGATGCTGCTCTTTTTAGCACCCGCGCACGGATTCGCGCGAAAACGCGTTTTAAGCATGCACATGCATCTTTTGGTAGACGCGGATGAAGTTTTCTGCAAAACCACAAGATGTGCATGCAAATGGTGCTTTTGGCAGAACGCGCACGTGGATTTCTACCAAACGACGTGCTAAGCATGCCGATGCTGCTCTTTTTAGCACCCGCGCACGGATTTGTGCGAAAACGCGTTTTAAGCATGCACATGCATCTTTTGGTAGACGAGATTGAAGTTTTCTGCGAAACCACAAGATGTGCATGCAAATGGTGCTTTTCGCAGAACGCGCACGTGGATTTCTACCAAACAACGTGCTAAGCATGCCGATGCTGCTCTTTTTAGCACCCGCGCGCGGATTTGTGCGAAAACGCGTTTTAAGCATGCACATGCATCTTTTGGTAGACGAGATTGAAGTTTTCTGCAAAACCACAAGATGTGCATGCAAATGGTGCTTTTCGAAGAACGCGCACGTGGATTTCTACCAAAGAACGTGCTAAGCATGCCGATGCTGCTCTTTTTAGCACCCGCGCACGGATTCGTGCGAAAACGCGTTTTAAGCATGCACATGCATCTTTTGGTAGACGAGATTGAAGTTTTCTGCAAAACCACAAAATGTGCATGCAAATGGTGCTTTTCGCAGAACGCGCACGTGGATTTCTACCAAACAACGTGCCAAGCATGCCGATGCTGCTCTTTTTAGCACCCGCGCACGGATTCGTGCGAAAACGCGTTTTAAGCATGCACATGCATCTTTTGGTAGACGAGATTGAAGTTTTCTGCAAAACCACAAGATGTGCATGCAAATGGTGCTCTTGGCAGAACGCGCACGTGGATTTCTACCAAACGACGTGCTAAGCATGCCGATGCTGCTCTTTTTAGCACCCGCGCACGGATTTGTGCGAAAACGCGTTTTAAGCCTGCACATGCATCTTTTGGTAGACGAGATTGAAGTTTTCTGCAAAACCACAAGATGTGCATGCAAATGGTGCTTTTCGCAGAACGCGCACGTGGATTTCTACCAAAGACGTGCTAAGCATGCCGATGCTGCTCTTTTTAGCACCCGCGCACGGATTCGCGCGAAAACGCGTTTTAAGCATGCACATGCATCTTTTGGTAGACGCGGATGAAGTTTTCTGCAAAAGCACAAGATGTGCATGCAAATGGTGCTTTTGGCAGAACGCGCACGTGGATTTCTACCAAACGACGTGCTAAGCATGCCGATGCTGCTCTTTTTAGCACCCGCGCACGGATTCGTGCGAAAACGCGTTTTAAGCATGCACATGCATCTTTTGGTAGACGCGGATGAAGTTTTCTGCAAAACCACAATATGTGCATGCAAATGGTGCTCTTGGCAGAACGCGCACGTGGATTTCTACCAAACGACGTGCTAAGCATGCCGATGCTGCTCTTTTTAGCACCCGCGCACGGATTTGTGCGAAAACGCGTTTTAAGCATGCACATGCATCTTTTGGTAGACGAGATTGAAGTTTTCTGCAAAACCACAAGATGTGCATGCAAATGGTGCTTTTGGCAGAACGCGCACGTGGATTTCTACCAAACAACGTGCTAAGCATGCCGATGCTGCTCTTTTTAGCACCCGCGCACGGATTCGTGCGAAAACGCGTTTTAAGCATGCACATGCATCTTTTGGTAGACGAGATTGAAGTTTTCTGCAAAACCACAAGATGTGCATGCAAATGGTGCTTTTCGCAGAACGCCCACGTGGATTTCTACCAAACGACGTGCTAAGCATGCCGATGCTGCTCTTTTTAGCACCCGCGCGCGGATTTGTGCGAAAACGCGTTTTAAGCATGCACATGCATCTTTTGGTAGACGAGATTGAAGTTTTCTGCAAAACCACAAGATGTGCATGCAAATGGTGCTTTTCGAAGAACGCGCACGTGGATTTCTACCAAAGAACGTGCTAAGCATGCCGATGCTGCTCTTTTTAGCACCCGCGCACGGATTCGTGCGAAAACGCGTTTTAAGCATGCACATGCATCTTTTGGTAGACGAGATTGAAGTTTTCTGCAAAACCACAAAATGTGCATGCAAATGGTGCTTTTCGCAGAACGCGCACGTGGATTTCTACCAAACAACGTGCCAAGCATGCCGATGCTGCTCTTTTTAGCACCCGCGCACGGATTCGTGCGAAAACGCGTTTTAAGCATGCACATGCATCTTTTGGTAGACGAGATTGAAGTTTTCTGCAAAACCACAAGATGTGCATGCAAATGGTGCTTTTGGCAAAACGCGCACGTGGATTTCTACCAAACGACGTGCTAAGCATGCCGATGCTGCTCTTTTTAGCACCCGCGCACGGATTCGCGCGAAAACGCGTTTTAAGCATGCACATGCATCTTTTGGTAGACGCGGATGAAGTTTTCTGCAAAACCACAAGATGTGCATGCAAATGGTGCTTTTGGCAGAACGCGCACGTGGATTTCTACCAAACGACGTGCTAAGCATGCCGATGCTGCTCTTTTTAGCACCCGCGCACGGATTTGTGCGAAAACGCGTTTTAAGCATGCACATGCATCTTTTGGTAGACGAGATTGAAGTTTTCTGCGAAACCACAAGATGTGCATGCAAATGGTGCTTTTCGCAGAACGCGCACGTGGATTTCTACCAAACAACGTGCTAAGCATGCCGATGCTGCTCTTTTTAGCACCCGCGCGCGGATTCGTGCGAAAACGCGTTTTAAGCATGCACATGCATCTTTTGGTAGCCGCGGATGAAGTTTTCTGCAAAACCACAAGATGTGCATGCAAATGGTGCTTTTGGCAGAACGCGCACTTGGATTTCTACCAAACGACGTGCTAAGCATGCCGATGCTGCTCTTTTTAGCACCCGCGCACGGATTCGTGCGAAAACGCGTTTTAAGCATGCACATGCATCTTTTTTTAGACGAGATTGAAGTTTTCTGCAAAACCACAAGATGTGCATGCAAATGGTGCTCTTGGCAGAACGCGCACGTGGATTTCTACCAAACGACGTGCTAAGCATGCCGATGCTGCTCTTTTTAGCACCCGCGCACGGATTTGTGCGAAAACGCGTTTTAAGCATGCACATGCATCTTTTGGTAGACGAGATTGAAGTTTTCTGCAAAACCACAAGATGTGCATGCAAATGGTGCTTTTCGGAGAACGCGCACGTGGATTTCTACCAAACAACGTGCTAAGCATACCGATGCTGCTCTTTTTAGCACCCGCGCACGGATTCGTGCGAAAACGCGTTTTAAGCATGCACATGCATCTTTTGGTAGACGAGATTGAAGTTTTCTGCAAAACCACAAGATGTGCATGCAAATGGTGCTTTTCGCAGAACGCGCACGTGGATTTCTACCAAAGAACGTGCTAAGCATGCCGATGCTGCTCTTTTTAGCACCCGCGCACGGATTCGTGCGAAAACGCGTTTTAAGCATGCACATGCATCTTTTGGTACACGCGGATGAAGTTTTCTGCAAAACCACAAGATGTGCATGCAAATGGTGCTTTTCGCAGAACGCGCACGTGGATTTCTACCAAACAACGTGCTAAGCATGCCGATGCTGCTCTTTTTAGCACCCGCGCACGGATTCGTGCGAAAACGCGTTTTAAGCATGCACATGCATCTTTTGGTAGACGAGATTGAAGTTTTCTGCAAAACCACAAGATGTGCATGCAAATGGTGCTTTTCGCAGAACGCCCACGTGGATTTCTACCAAAACACGTGCTAAGCATGCCGATGCTGCTCTTTTTAGCACCCGCGCACGGATTCGTGCGAAAACGCGTTTTAAGCATGCACATGCATCTTTTGGTAGACGAGATTGAAGTTTTCTGCAAAACCACAAGATGTGCATGCAAATGGTGCTTTTCGCAGAACGCGCACGTGGATTTCTACCAAACAACGTGCTAAGCATGCCGATGCTGCTCTTTTTAGCACCCGCGCACGGATTCGTGCGAAAACGCGTTTTAAGCATGCACATGCATCTTTTGGTACACGCGGATGAAGTTTTCTGCAAAACCACAAGATGTGCATGCAAATGGTGCTTTTGGCAGAACGCGCACGTGGATTTCTACCAAACGACGTGCTAAGCATGCCGATGCTGCTCTTTTTAGCACCCGCGCACGGATTCGTGCGAAAACGCGTTTTAAGCATGCACATGCATCTTTTGGTAGACGCGGATGAAGTTTTCTGCAAAACCACAAGATGTGCATGCAAATGGTGCTTTTCGCAGAACGCGCACGTGGATTTCTACCAAACAACGTGCTAAGCATGCCGATGCTGCTCTTTTTAGCACCCGCGCACGGATTCGTGCGAAAACGCGTTTTAAGCATGCACATGCATCTTTTGGTAGACGAGATTGAAGTTTTCTGCAAAACCACAAGATGTGCATGCAAATGGTGCTTTTCGCAGAGCGCGCACGTGGATTTCTACCAAACAACGTGCTCAGCATGCCGATGCTGCTCTTTTTAGCACCCGCGCACGGATTCGTGCGAAAACGCGTTTTAAGCATGCACATGCATCTTTTGGTAGACGAGATTGAAATTTTCTGCAAAACCACAAGATGTGCATGCAAATGGTGCTTTTGGCAAAACGCGCACGTGGATTTCTACCAAACGACGTGCTAAGCATGCCGATGCTGCTCTTTTTAGCACCCGCGCACGGATTCGCGCGAAAACGCGTTTTAAGCATGCACATGCATCTTTTGGTAGACGCGGATGAAGTTTTCTGCAAAACCACAAGATGTGCATGCAAATGGTGCTTTTGGCAGAACGCGCACGTGGATTTCTACCAAACGACGTGCTAAGCATGCCGATGCTGCTCTTTTTAGCACCCGCGCACGGATTTGTGCGAAAACGCGTTTTAAGCATGCACATGCATCTTTTGGTAGACGAGATTGAAGTTTTCTGCGAAACCACAAGATGTGCATGCAAATGGTGCTTTTCGCAGAACGCGCACGTGGATTTCTACCAAACAACGTGCTAAGCATGCCGATGCTGCTCTTTTTAGCACCCGCGCGCGGATTTGTGCGAAAACGCGTTTTAAGCATGCACATGCATCTTTTGGTAGACGAGATTGAAGTTTTCTGCAAAACCACAAGATGTGCATGCAAATGGTGCTTTTCGAAGAACGCGCACGTGGATTTCTACCAAAGAACGTGCTAAGCATGCCGATGCTGCTCTTTTTAGCACCCGCGCACGGATTCGTGCGAAAACGCGTTTTAAGCATGCACATGCATCTTTTGGTAGACGAGATTGAAGTTTTCTGCAAAACCACAAAATGTGCATGCAAATGGTGCTTTTCGCAGAACGCGCACGTGGATTTCTACCAAACAACGTGCCAAGCATGCCGATGCTGCTCTTTTTAGCACCCGCGCACGGATTCGTGCGAAAACGCGTTTTAAGCATGCACATGCATCTTTTGGTAGACGAGATTGAAGTTTTCTGCAAAACCACAAGATGTGCATGCAAATGGTGCTTTTCGCAGAACGCGCACGTGGATTTCTACCAAACAACGTGCTAAGCATGCCGATGCTGCTCTTTTTAGCACCCGCGCACGGATTCGTGCGAAAACGCGTTTTAAGCATGCACATGCATCTTTTGGTAGACGAGATTGAAGTTTTCTGCAAAACCACAAGATGTGCATGCAAATGGTGCTTTTCGCAGAACGCCCACGTGGATTTCTACCAAACGACGTGCTAAGCATGCCGATGCTGCTCTTTTTAGCACCCGCGCGCGGATTTGTGCGAAAACGCGTTTTAAGCATGCACATGCATCTTTTGGTAGACGAGATTGAAGTTTTCTGCAAAACCACAAGATGTGCATGCAAATGGTGCTTTTCGAAGAACGCGCACGTGGATTTCTACCAAAGAACGTGCTAAGCATGCCGATGCTGCTCTTTTTAGCACCCGCGCACGGATTCGTGCGAAAACGCGTTTTAAGCATGCACATGCATCTTTTGGTAGACGAGATTGAAGTTTTCTGCAAAACCACAAAATGTGCATGCAAATGGCGCTTTTCGCAGAACGCGCACGTGGATTTCTACCAAACAACGTGCCAAGCATGCCGATGCTGCTCTTTTTAGCACCCGCGCACGGATTCGTGCGAAAACGCGTTTTAAGCATGCACATGCATCTTTTGGTAGACGAGATTGAAGTTTTCTGCAAAACCACAAGATGTGCATGCAAATGGTGCTTTTGGCAAAACGCGCACGTGGATTTCTACCAAACGACGTGCTAAGCATGCCGATGCTGCTCTTTTTAGCACCCGCGCACGGATTCGCGCGAAAACGCGTTTTAAGCATGCACATGCATCTTTTGGTAGACGCGGATGAAGTTTTCTGCAAAACCACAAGATGTGCATGCAAATGGTGCTTTTGGCAGAACGCGCACGTGGATTTCTACCAAACGACGTGCTAAGCATGCCGATGCTGCTCTTTTTAGCACCCGCGCACGGATTTGTGCGAAAACGCGTTTTAAGCATGCACATGCATCTTTTGGTAGACGAGATTGAAGTTTTCTGCGAAACCACAAGATGTGCATGCAAATGGTGCTTTTCGCAGAACGCGCACGTGGATTTCTACCAAACAACGTGCTAAGCATGCCGATGCTGCTCTTTTTAGCACCCGCGCGCGGATTTGTGCGAAAACGCGTTTTAAGCATGCACATGCATCTTTTGGTAGACGAGATTGAAGTTTTCTGCAAAACCACAAGATGTGCATGCAAATGGTGCTTTTCGAAGAACGCGCACGTGGATTTCTACCAAAGAACGTGCTAAGCATGCCGATGCTGCTCTTTTTAGCACCCGCGCACGGATTCGTGCGAAAACGCGTTTTAAGCATGCACATGCATCTTTTGGTAGACGAGATTGAAGTTTTCTGCAAAACCACAAAATGTGCATGCAAATGGTGCTTTTCGCAGAACGCGCACGTGGATTTCTACCAAACAACGTGCCAAGCATGCCGATGCTGCTCTTTTTAGCACCCGCGCACGGATTCGTGCGAAAACGCGTTTTAAGCATGCACATGCATCTGTTGGTAGACGAGATTGAAGTTTTCTGCAAAACCACAAGATGTGCATGCAAATGGTGCTTTTCGCAGAACGCGCACGTGGATTTCTACCAAACAACGTGCTAAGCATGCCGATGCTGCTCTTTTTAGCACCCGCGCACGGATTCGTGCGAAAACGCGTTTTAAGCATGCACATGCATCTTTTGGTAGACGAGATTGAAGTTTTCTGCAAAACCACAAGATGTGCATGCAAATGGTGCTTTTCGCAGAACGCCCACGTGGATTTCTACCAAACGACGTGCTAAGCATGCCGATGCTGCTCTTTTTAGCACCCGCGCGCGGATTTGTGCGAAAACGCGTTTTAAGCATGCACATGCATCTTTTGGTAGACGAGATTGAAGTTTTCTGCAAAACCACAAGATGTGCATGCAAATGGTGCTTTTCGAAGAACGCGCACGTGGATTTCTACCAAAGAACGTGCTAAGCATGCCGATGCTGCTCTTTTTAGCACCCGCGCACGGATTCGTGCGAAAACGCGTTTTAAGCATGCACATGCATCTTTTGGTAGACGAGATTGAAGTTTTCTGCAAAACCACAAAATATGCATGCAAATGGCGCTTTTCGCAGAACGCGCACGTGGATTTCTACCAAATAACGTGCCAAGCATGCCGATGCTGCTCTTTTTAGCACCCGCGCACGGATTCGTTCGAAAACGCGTTTTAAGCATGCACATGCATCTTTTGGTAGACGAGATTGAAGTTTTCTGCAAAACCACAAGATGTGCATGCATATGGTGCTTTTGGCAAAACGCGCACGTGGATTTCTACCAAACGACGTGCTAAGCATGCCGATGCTGCTCTTTTTAGCACCCGCGCACGGATTCGCGCGAAAACGCGTTTTAAGCATGCACATGCATCTTTTGGTAGACGCGGATGAAGTTTTCTGCAAAACCACAAGATGTGCATGCAAATGGTGCTTTTGGCAGAACGCGCACGTGGATTTCTACCAAACGACGTGCTAAGCATGCCGATGCTGCTCTTTTTAGCACCCGCGCACGGATTTGTGCGAAAACGCGTTTTAAGCATGCACATGCATCTTTTGGTAGACGAGATTGAAGTTTTCTGCGAAACCACAAGATGTGCATGCAAATGGTGCTTTTCGCAGAACGCGCACGTGGATTTCTACCAAACAACGTGCTAAGCATGCCGATGCTGCTCTTTTTAGCACCCGCGCACGGATTCGTGCGAAAACGCGTTTTAAGCATGCACATGCATCTTTTGGTAGCCGCGGATGAAGTTTTCTGCAAAACCACAAGATGTGCATGCAAATGGTGCTTTTGGCAGAACGCGCACTTGGATTTCTACCAAACGACGTGCTAAGCATGCCGATGCTGCTCTTTTTAGCACCCGCGCACGGATTCGTGCGAAAACGCGTTTTAAGCATGCACATGCATCTTTTGGCAGACGAGATTGAAGTTTTCTGCAAAACCACAAGATGTGCATGCAAATGGTGCTTTTCGCAGAACGCGCACGTGGATTTCTACCAAACAACGTGCTAAGCATGCCGATGCTGCTCTTTTTAGCACCCGCGCACGGATTCGTGCGAAAACGCGTTTTAAGCATGCACATGCATCTTTTGGTAGACGAGATTGAAGTTTTCTGCAAAACCACAAGATGTGCATGCAAATGGTGCTTTTCGCAGAGCGCGCACGTGGATTTCTACCAAACAACGTGCTCAGCATGCCGATGCTGCTCTTTTTAGCACCCGCGCACGGATTCGTGCGAAAACGCGTTTTAAGCATGCACATGCATCTTTTGGTAGACGAGATTGAAGTTTTCTGCAAAACCACAAGATGTGCATGCAAATGGTGCTTTTGGCAAAACGCGCACGTGGATTTCTACCAAACGACGTGCTAAGCATGCCGATGCTGCTATTTTTAGCACCCGCGCACGGATTCGCGCGAAAACGCGTTTTAAGCATGCACATGCATCTTTTGGTAGACGCGGATGAAGTTTTCTGCAAAACCACAAGATGTGCATGCAAATGGTGCTTTTCGCAGAACGCCCACGTGGATTTCTACCAAACGACGTGCTAAGCATGCCGATGCTGCTCTTTTTAGCACCCGCGCACGGATTTGTGCGAAAACGCGTTTTAAGCATGCACATGCATCTTTTGGTAGACGAGATTGAAGTTTTCTGCGAAACCACAAGATGTGCATGCAAATGGTGCTTTTCGCAGAACGCGCACGTGGATTTCTACCAAACAACGTGCTAAGCATGCCGATGCTGCTCTTTTTAGCACCCGCGCGCGGATTTGTGCGAAAACGCGTTTTAAGCATGCACATGCATCTTTTGGTAGACGAGATTGAAGTTTTCTGCAAAACCACAAGATGTGCATGCAAATGGTGCTTTTCGAAGAACGCGCACGTGATTTCTACCAAAGAACGTGCTAAGCATGCCGATGCTGCTCTTTTTAGCACCCGCGCACGGATTCGTGCGAAAACGCGTTTTAAGCATGCACATGCATCTTTTGGTAGACGAGATTGAAGTTTTCTGCAAAACCACAAAATGTGCATGCAAATGGTGCTTTTCGCAGAACGCGCACGTGGATTTCTACCAAACAACGTGCCAAGCATGCCGATGCTGCTCTTTTTAGCACCCGCGCACGGATTCGTGCGAAAACGCGTTTTAAGCATGCACATGCATCTTTTGGTAGACGAGATTGAAGTTTTCTGCAAAACCACAAGATGTGCATGCAAATGGTGCTTTTCGCAGAACGCCCACGTGGATTTCTACCAAACGACGTGCTAAGCATGCCGATGCTGCTCTTTTTAGCACCCGCGCACGGATTCGCGCGAAAACGCGTTTTAAGCATGCACATGCATCTTTTGGTAGACGAGATTGAAGTTTTCTGCAAAACCACAAGATGTGCATGCAAATGGTGCTTTTCGAAGAACGCGCACGTGGATTTCTACCAAAGAACGTGCTAAGCATGCCGATGCTGCTCTTTTTAGCACCCGCGCACGGATTCGTGCGAAAACGCGTTTTAAGCATGCACATGCATCTTTTGGTAGACGAGATTGAAGTTTTCTGCAAGACCACAAGATGTGCATGCAAATGGTGCTTTTCGCAGAACGCGCACGTGGATTTCTACCAAACAACGTGCTAAGCATGCCGATGCTGCTCTTTTTAGCACCCGCGCACGGATTCGTGCGAAAACGCGTTTTAAGCATGCACATGCATCTTTTGGTAGACGAGATTGAAGTTTTCTGCAAAACCACAAAATGTGTATGCAAATGGTGCTTTTCGCAGAACGCGCACGTGGATTTCTACCAAACAACGTGCCAAGCATGCCGATGCTGCTCTTTTTAGCACCCGCGCACGGATTCGTGCGAAAACGCGTTTTAAGCATGCACATGTTCTTTTGGTAGACGAGATTGAAGTTTTCTGCAAAACCACAAGATGTGCATGCAAATGGTGCTCTTGGCAGAACGCGCACGTGGATTTCTACCAAACGACGTGCTAAGCATGCCGATGCTGCTCTTTTTAGCACCCGCGCACGGATTTGTGCGAAAACGCGTTTTAAGCATGCACATGCATCTTTTGGTAGACGAGATTGAAGTTTTCTGCAAAACCACAAGATGTGCATGCAAATGGTGCTTTTCGCAGAACGCGCACGTGGATTTCTACCAAACGACGTGCTAAGCATGCCGATGCTGCTCTTTTTAGCACCCGCGCACGGATTCGCGCGAAAACGCGTTTTAAGCATGCACATGCATCTTTTGGTAGACGCGGATGAAGTTTTCTGCAAAACCACAAGATGTGCATGCAAATGGTGCTTTTCGAAGAACGCGCACGTGGATTTCTACCAAAGAACGTGCTAAGCATGCCGATGCTGCTCTTTTAGCACCCGCGCACGGATTCGTGCGAAAACGCGTTTTAAGCATGCACATGCATCTTTTGGTAGACGAGATTGAAGTTTTCTGCAAAACCACAAGATGTGCATGCAAATGGTGCTTTTCGCAGAACGCGCACGTGGATTTCTACCAAACAACGTGCCAAGCATGCCGATGCTGCTCTTTTTAGCACCCGCGCACGGATTCGTGCGAAAACGCGTTTTAAGCATGCACATGCATCTTTTGGTAGACGAGATTGAAGTTTTCTGCAAAACCACAAGATGTGCATGCAAATGGTGCTCTTGGCAGAACGCGCACGTGGATTTCTACCAAACGACGTGCTAAGCATGCCGATGCTGCTCTTTTTAGCACCCGCGCACGGATTTGTGCGAAAACGCGTTTTAAGCATGCACATGCATCTTTTGGTAGACGAGATTGAAGTTTTCTGCAAAACCACAAGATGTGCATGCAAATGGTGCTTTTCGCAGAACGCGCACGTGGATTTCTACCAAACGACGTGCTAAGCATGCCGATGCTGCTCTTTTTAGCACCCGCGCACGGATTCGCGCGAAAACGCGTTTTAAGCATGCACATGCATCTTTTGGTAGACGCGGATGAAGTTTTCTGCAAAACCACAAGATGTGCATGCAAATGGTGCTTTTGGCAGAACGCGCACGTGGATTTCTACCAAACGACGTGCTAAGCATGCCGATGCTGCTCTTTTTAGCACCCGCGCACGGATTCGTGCGAAAACGCGTTTTAAGCATGCACATGCATCTTTTGGTAGACGCGGATGAAGTTTTCTGCAAAACCACAATATGTGCATGCAAATGGTGCTCTTGGCAGAACGCGCACGTGGATTTCTACCAAACGACGTGCTAAGCATGCCGATGCTGCTCTTTTTAGCACCCGCGCACGGATTTGTGCGAAAACGCGTTTTAAGCATGCACATGCATCTTTTGGTAGACGAGATTGAAGTTTTCTGCAAAACCACAAGATGTGCATGCAAATGGTGCTTTTCGCAGAACGCGCACGTGGATTTCTACCAAACAACGTGCTAAGCATGCCGATGCTGCTCTTTTTAGCACCCGCGCACGGATTCGTGCGAAAACGCGTTTTAAGCATGCACATGCATCTTTTGGTAGACGAGATTGAAGTTTTCTGCAAAACCACAAGATGTGCATGCAAATGGTGCTTTTCGCAGAACGCCCACGTGGATTTCTACCAAACGACGTGCTAAGCATGCCGATGCTGCTCTTTTTAGCACCCGCGCGCGGATTTGTGCGAAAACGCGTTTTAAGCATGCACATGCATCTTTTGGTAGACGAGATTGAAGTTTTCTGCAAAACCACAAGATGTGCATGCAAATGGTGCTTTTCGAAGAACGCGCACGTGGATTTCTACCAAAGAACGTGCTAAGCATGCCGATGCTGCTCTTTTTAGCACCCGCGCACGGATTCGTGCGAAAACGCGTTTTAAGCATGCACATGCATCTTTTGGTAGACGAGATTGAAGTTTTCTGCAAAACCACAAAATGTGCATGCAAATGGTGCTTTTCGCAGAACGCGCACGTGGATTTCTACCAAACAACGTGCCAAGCATGCCGATGCTGCTCTTTTTAGCACCCGCGCACGGATTCGTGCGAAAACGCGTTTTAAGCATGCACATGCATCTTTTGGTAGACGAGATTGAAGTTTTCTGCAAAACCACAAGATGTGCATGCAAATGGTGCTCTTGGCAGAACGCGCACGTGGATTTCTACCAAACGACGTGCTAAGCATGCCGATGCTGCTCTTTTTAGCACCCGCGCACGGATTTGTGCGAAAACGCGTTTTAAGCATGCACATGCATCTTTTGGTAGACGAGATTGAAGTTTTCTGCAAAACCACAAGATGTGCATGCAAATGGTGCTTTTCGCAGAACGCGCACGTGGATTTCTACCAAACGACGTGCTAAGCATGCCGATGCTGCTCTTTTTAGCACCCGCGCACGGATTCGCGCGAAAACGCGTTTTAAGCATGCACATGCATCTTTTGGTAGACGCGGATGAAGTTTTCTGCAAAACCACAAGATGTGCATGAAAATGGTGCTTTTGGCAGAACGCGCACGTGGATTTCTACCAAACGACGTGCTAAGCATGCCGATGCTGCTCTTTTTAGCACCCGCGCACGGATTCGTGCGAAAACGCGTTTTAAGCATGCACATGCATCTTTTGGTAGACGCGGATGAAGTTTTCTGCAAAACCACAATATGTGCATGCAAATGGTGCTCTTGGCAGAACGCGCACGTGGATTTCTACCAAACGACGTGCTAAGCATGCCGATGCTGCTCTTTTTAGCACCCGCGCACGGATTTGTGCGAAAACGCGTTTTAAGCATGCACATGCATCTTTTGGTAGACGAGATTGAAGTTTTCTGCAAAACCACAAGATGTGCATGCAAATGGTGCTTTTCGCAGAACGCGCACGTGGATTTCTACCAAACAACGTGCTAAGCATGCCGATGCTGCTCTTTTTAGCACCCGCGCACGGATTCGTGCGAAAACGCGTTTTAAGCATGCACATGCATCTTTTGGTAGACGAGATTGAAGTTTTCTGCAAAACCACAAGATGTGCATGCAAATGGTGCTTTTCGCAGAACGCCCACGTGGATTTCTACCAAACGACGTGCTAAGCATGCCGATGCTGCTCTTTTTAGCACCCGCGCGCGGATTTGTGCGAAAACGCGTTTTAAGCATGCACATGCATCTTTTGGTAGACGAGATTGAAGTTTTCTGCAAAACCACAAGATGTGCATGCAAATGGTGCTTTTCGAAGAACGCGCACGTGGATTTCTACCAAAGAACGTGCTAAGCATGCCGATGCTGCTCTTTTTAGCACCCGCTCACGGATTCGTGCGAAAACGCGTTTTAAGCATGCACATGCATCTTTTGGTAGACGAGATTGAAGTTTTCTGCAAAACCACAAAATGTGCATGCAAATGGTGCTTTTCGCAGAACGCGCACGTGGATTTCTACCAAACAACGTGCCAAGCATGCCGATGCTGCTCTTTTTAGCACCCGCGCACGGATTCGTGCGAAAACGCGTTTTAAGCATGCACATGCATCTTTTGGTAGACGAGATTGAAGTTTTCTGCAAAACCACAAGATGTGCATGCAAATGGTGCTTTTGGCAAAACGCGCACGTGGATTTCTACCAAACGACGTGCTAAGCATGCCGATGCTGCTCTTTTTAGCACCCGCGCATGGATTCGCGCGAAAACGCGTTTTAAGCATGCACATGCATCTTTTGGTAGACGCGGATGAAGTTTTCTGCAAAACCACAAGATGTGCATGCAAATGGTGCTTTTGGCAGAACGCGCACGTGGATTTCTACCAAACGACGTGCTAAGCATGCCGATGCTGCTCTTTTTAGCACCCGCGCACGGATTCGCGCGAAAACGCGTTTTAAGCATGCACATGCATCTTTTGGTAGACGCGGATGAAGTTTTCTGCAAAACCACAAGATGTGCATGAAAATGGTGCTTTTGGCAGAACGCGCACGTGGATTTCTACCAAACGACGTGCTAAGCATGCCGATGCTGCTCTTTTTAGCACCCGCGCACGGATTCGTGCGAAAACGCGTTTTAAGCATGCACATGCATCTTTTGGTAGACGCGGATGAAGTTTTCTGCAAAACCACAATATGTGCATGCAAATGGTGCTCTTGGCAGAACGCGCACGTGGATTTCTACCAAACGACGTGCTAAGCATGCCGATGCTGCTCTTTTTAGCACCCGCGCACGGATTTGTGCGAAAACGCGTTTTAAGCATGCACATGCATCTTTTGGTAGACGAGATTGAAGTTTTCTGCAAAACCACAAGATGTGCATGCAAATGGTGCTTTTCGCAGAACGCGCACGTGGATTTCTACCAAACAACGTGCTAAGCATGCCGATGCTGCTCTTTTTAGCACCCGCGCACGGATTCGTGCGAAAACGCGTTTTAAGCATGCACATGCATCTTTTGGTAGACGAGATTGAAGTTTTCTGCAAAACCACAATATGTGCATGCAAATGGTGCTTTTCGCAGAACGCCCACGTGGATTTCTACCAAACGACGTGCTAAGCATGCCGATGCTGCTCTTTTTAGCACCCGCGCGCGGATTTGTGCGAAAACGCGTTTTAAGCATGCACATGCATCTTTTGGTAGACGAGATTGAAGTTTTCTGCAAAACCACAAGATGTGCATGCAAATGGTGCTTTTCGAAGAACGCGCACGTGGATTTCTACCAAAGAACGTGCTAAGCATGCCGATGCTGCTCTTTTTAGCACCCGCGCACGGATTCGTGCGAAAACGCGTTTTAAGCATGCACATGCATCTTTTGGTAGACGAGATTGAAGTTTTCTGCAAAACCACAAGATGTGCATGCAAATGGTGCTCTTGGCAGAACGCGCACGTGGATTTCTACCAAACGACGTGCTAAGCATGCCGATGCTGCTCTTTTTAGCACCCGCGCACGGATTTGTGCGAAAACGCGTTTTAAGCATGCACATGCATCTTTTGGTAGACGAGATTGAAGTTTTCTGCAAAACCACAAGATGTGCATGCAAATGGTGCTTTTCGCAGAACGCGCACGTGGATTTCTACCAAACGACGTGCTAAGCATGCCGATGCTGCTCTTTTTAGCACCCGCGCACGGATTCGCGCGAAAACGCGTTTTAAGCATGCACATGCATCTTTTGGTAGACGCGGATGAAGTTTTCTGCAAAACCACAAGATGTGCATGAAAATGGTGCTTTTGGCAGAACGCGCACGTGGATTTCTACCAAACGACGTGCTAAGCATGCCGATGCTGCTCTTTTTAGCACCCGCGCACGGATTCGTGCGAAAACGCGTTTTAAGCATGCACATGCATCTTTTGGTAGACGCGGATGAAGTTTTCTGCAAAACCACAATATGTGCATGCAAATGGTGCTCTTGGCAGAACGCGCACGTGGATTTCTACCAAACGACGTGCTAAGCATGCCGATGCTGCTCTTTTTAGCACCCGCGCACGGATTTGTGCGAAAACGCGTTTTAAGCATGCACATGCATCTTTTGGTAGACGAGATTGAAGTTTTCTGCAAAACCACAAGATGTGCATGCAAATGGTGCTTTTCGCAGAACGCGCACGTGGATTACCAAACGACGTGCTAAGCATGCCGATGCTGCTCTTTTTAGCACCCGCGCACGGATTTGTGCGAAAACGCGTTTTAAGCATGCACATGCATCTTTTGGTAGACGAGATTGAAGTTTTCTGCGAAACCACAAGATGTGCATGCAAATGGTGCTTTTCGCAGAACGCGCACGTGGATTTCTACCAAACAACGTGCTAAGCATGCCGATGCTGCTCTTTTTAGCACCCGCGCGCGGATTCGTGCGAAAACGCGTTTTAAGCATGCACATGCATCTTTTGGTAGCCGCGGATGAAGTTTTCTGCAAAACCACAAGATGTGCATGCAAATGGTGCTTTTGGCAGAACGCGCACTTGGATTTCTACCAAACGACGTGCTAAGCATGCCGATGCTGCTCTTTTTAGCACCCGCGCACGGATTCGTGCGAAAACGCGTTTTAAGCATGCACATGCATCTTTTGGTAGACGAGATTGAAGTTTTCTGCAAAACCACAAGATGTGCATGCAAATGGTGCTCTTGGCAGAACGCGCACGTGGATTTCTACCAAACGACGTGCTAAGCATGCCGATGCTGCTCTTTTTAGCACCCGCGCACGGATTTGTGCGAAAACGCGTTTTAAGCATGCACATGCATCTTTTGGTAGACGAGATTGAAGTTTTCTGCAAAACCACAAGATGTGCATGCAAATGGTGCTTTTCGGAGAACGCGCACGTGGATTTCTACCAAACAACGTGCTAAGCATACCGATGCTGCTCTTTTTAGCACCCGCGCACGGATTCGTGCGAAAACGCGTTTTAAGCATGCACATGCATCTTTTGGTAGACGAGATTGAAGTTTTCTGCAAAACCACAAGATGTGCATGCAAATGGTGCTTTTCGCAGAACGCGCACGTGGATTTCTACCAAAGAACGTGCTAAGCATGCCGATGCTGCTCTTTTTAGCACCCGCGCACGGATTCGTGCGAAAACGCGTTTTAAGCATGCACATGCATCTTTTGGTACACGCGGATGAAGTTTTCTGCAAAACCACAAGATGTGCATGCAAATGGTGCTTTTCGCAGAACGCGCACGTGGATTTCTACCAAACAACGTGCTAAGCATGCCGATGCTGCTCTTTTTAGCACCCGCGCACGGATTCGTGCGAAAACGCGTTTTAAGCATGCACATGCATCTTTTGGTAGACGAGATTGAAGTTTTCTGCAAAACCACAAGATGTGCATGCAAATGGTGCTTTTCGCAGAACGCCCACGTGGATTTCTACCAAACAACGTGCTAAGCATGCCGATGCTGCTCTTTTTAGCACCCGCGCACGGATTCGTGCGAAAACGCGTTTTAAGCATGCACATGCATCTTTTGGTAGACGAGATTGAAGTTTTCTGCAAAACCACAAGATGTGCATGCAAATGGTGCTTTTCGCAGAACGCGCACGTGGATTTCTACCAAACAACGTGCTAAGCATGCCGATGCTGCTCTTTTTAGCACCCGCGCACGGATTCGTGCGAAAACGCGTTTTAAGCATGCACATGCATCTTTTGGTACACGCGGATGAAGTTTTCTGCAAAACCACAAGATGTGCATGCAAATGGTGCTTTTGGCAGAACGCGCACGTGGATTTCTACCAAACGACGTGCTAAGCATGCCGATGCTGCTCTTTTTAGCACCCGCGCACGGATTCGTGCGAAAACGCGTTTTAAGCATGCACATGCATCTTTTGGTAGACGCGGATGAAGTTTTCTGCAAAACCACAAGATGTGCATGCAAATGGTGCTTTTCGCAGAACGCGCACGTGGATTTCTACCAAACAACGTGCTAAGCATGCCGATGCTGCTCTTTTTAGCACCCGCGCACGGATTCGTGCGAAAACGCGTTTTAAGCATGCACATGCATCTTTTGGTAGACGAGATTGAAGTTTTCTGCAAAACCACAAGATGTGCATGCAAATGGTGCTTTTCGCAGAGCGCGCACGTGGATTTCTACCAAACAACGTGCTCAGCATGCCGATGCTGCTCTTTTTAGCACCCGCGCACGGATTCGTGCGGAAAACGCGTTTTAAGCATGCACATGCATCTTTTGGTAGACGAGATTGAAGTTTTCTGCAAAACCACAAGATGTGCATGCAAATGGTGCTTTTGGCAAAACGCGCACGTGGATTTCTACCAAACGACGTGCTAAGCATGCCGATGCTGCTCTTTTTAGCACCCGCGCACGGATTCGCGCGAAAACGCGTTTTAAGCATGCACATGCATCTTTTGGTAGACGCGGATGAAGTTTTCTGCAAAACCACAAGATGTGCATGCAAATGGTGCTTTTGGCAGAACGCGCACGTGGATTTCTACCAAACGACGTGCTAAGCATGCCGATGCTGCTCTTTTTAGCACCCGCGCACGGATTTGTGCGAAAACGCGTTTTTAAGCATGCACATGCATCTTTTGGTAGACGAGATTGAAGTTTTCTGCGAAACCACAAGATGTGCATGCAAATGGTGCTTTTCGCAGAACGCGCACGTGGATTTCTACCAAACAACGTGCTAAGCATGCCGATGCTGCTCTTTTTAGCACCCGCGCACGGATTCGTGCGAAAACGCGTTTTAAGCATGCACATGCATCTTTTGGTAGCCGCGGATGAAGTTTTCTGCAAAACCAACACACGCGAGACAGTTATGGTGCTTTTGGCAGAACGCGCACTTGGATTTCTACCAAACGACGTGCTAAGCATGCCGATGCTGCTCTTTTTAGCACCCGCGCACGGATTCGTGCGAAAACGCGTTTTAAGCATGCACATGCATCTTTTGGCAGACGAGATTGAAGTTTTCTGCAAAACCACAAGATGTGCATGCAAATGGTGCTTTTCGCAGAACGCGCACGTGGATTTCTACCAAACAACGTGCTAAGCATGCCGATGCTGCTCTTTTTAGCACCCGCGCACGGATTCGTGCGAAAACGCGTTTTAAGCATGCACATGCATCTTTTGGTAGACGAGATTGAAGTTTTCTGCAAAACCACAAGATGTGCATGCAAATGGTGCTTTTCGCAGAGCGCGCACGTGGATTTCTACCAAACAACGTGCTCAGCATGCCGATGCTGCTCTTTTTAGCACCCGCGCACGGATTCGTGCGAAAACGCGTTTTAAGCATGCACATGCATCTTTTGGTAGACGAGATTGAAGTTTTCTGCAAAACCACAAGATGTGCATGCAAATGGTGCTTTTGGCAAAACGCGCACGTGGATTTCTACCAAACGACGTGCTAAGCATGCCGATGCTGCTCTTTTTAGCACCCGCGCACGGATTCGCGCGAAAACGCGTTTTAAGCATGCACATGCATCTTTTGGTAGACGCGGATGAAGTTTTCTGCAAAACCACAAGATGTACATGCAAAATGGTGCTTTTGGCAGAACGCGCACGTGGATTTCTACCAAACGACGTGCTAAGCATGCCGATGCTGCTCTTTTTAGCACCCGCGCACGGATTTGTGCGAAAACGCGTTTTAAGCATGCACATGCATCTTTTGGTAGACGAGATTGAAGTTTTCTGCGAAACCACAAGATGTGCATGCAAATGGTGCTTTTCGCAGAACGCGCACGTGGATTTCTACCAAACAACGTGCTAAGCATGCCGATGCTGCTCTTTTTAGCACCCGCGCGCGGATTTGTGCGAAAACGCGTTTTAAGCATGCACATGCATCTTTTGGTAGACGAGATTGAAGTTTTCTGCAAAACCACAAGATGTGCATGCAAATGGTGCTTTTCGAAGAACGCGCACGTGGATTTCTACCAAAGAACGTGCTAAGCATGCCGATGCTGCTCTTTTTAGCACCCGCGCACGGATTCGTGCGAAAACGCGTTTTAAGCATGCACATGCATCTTTTGGTAGACGAGATTGAAGTTTTCTGCAAAACCACAAAATGTGCATGCAAATGGTGCTTTTCGCAGAACGCGCACGTGGATTTCTACCAAACAACGTGCCAAGCATGCCGATGCTGCTCTTTTTAGCACCCGCGCACGGATTCGTGCGAAAACGCGTTTTAAGCATGCACATGCATCTTTTGGTAGACGAGATTGAAGTTTTCTGCAAAACCACAAGATGTGCATGCAAATGGTGCTCTTGGCAGAACGCGCACGTGGATTTCTACCAAACGACGTGCTAAGCATGCCGATGCTGCTCTTTTTAGCACCCGCGCACGGATTTGTGCGAAAACGCGTTTAAGCCTGCACATGCATCTTTTGGTAGACGAGATTGAAGTTTTCTGCAAAACCACAAGATGTGCATGCAAATGGTGCTTTTCGCAGAACGCGCACGTGGATTTCTACCAAAGACGTGCTAAGCATGCCGATGCTGCTCTTTTTAGCACCCGCGCACGGATTCGCGCGAAAACGCGTTTTAAGCATGCACATGCATCTTTTGGTAGACGCGGATGAAGTTTTCTGCAAAAGCACAAGATGTGCATGCAAATGGTGCTTTTGGCAGAACGCGCACGTGGATTTCTACCAAACGACGTGCTAAGCATGCCGATGCTGCTCTTTTTAGCACCCGCGCACGCATTTGTGCGAAAACGCGTTTTAAGCATGCACATGCATCTTTTGGTAGACGCGGATGAAGTTTTCTGCAAAACCACAAGATGTGCATGCAAATGGTGCTTTTTGCAGAACGCGCACGTGGATTTCTACCAAACGACGTGCTAAGCATGCCGATGCTGCTCTTTTTAGCACCCGCGCACGGATTTGTGCGAAAACGCGTTTTAAGCATGCACATGCATCTTTTGGTAGACGCGGATGAAGTTTTCTGCAAAACCACAAGATGTGCATGCAAATGGTGCTTTTTGCAGAACGCGCACGTGGATTTCTACCAAACGACGTGCTAAGCATGCCGATGCTGCTCTTTTTAGCACCCGCGCACGGATTTGTGCGAAAACGCGTTTTAAGCATGCACATGCATCTTTTGGTAGACGCGGATGAAGTTTTCTGCAAAACCACAATATGTGCATGCAAATGGTGCTTTTGGCAGAACGCGCACGTGGATTTCTACCAAACGACGTGCTAAGCATGCCGATGCTGCTCTTTTTAGCACCCGCGCACGCATTTGTGCGAAAACGCGTTTTAAGCATGCACATGCATCTTTTGGTAGACGCGGATGAAGTTTTCTGCAAAACCACAAGATGTGCATGCAAATGGTGCTTTTTGCAGAACGCGCACGTGGATTTCTACCAAACGACGTGCTAAGCATGCCGATGCTGCTCTTTTTAGCACCCGCGCACGCATTTGTGCGAAAACGCGTTTTAAGCATGCACATGCATCTTTTGGTAGACGCGGATGAAGTTTTCTGCAAAACCACAAGATGTGCATGCAAATGGTGCTTTTGGCAGAACGCGCACGTGGATTTCTACCAAACGACGTGCTAAGCATGCCGATGCTGCTCTTTTTAGCACCCGCGCACGCATTTGTGCGAAAACGCGTTTTAAGCATGCACATGCATCTTTAGGTAGACGCGGATGAAGTTTTCTGCAAAACCACAAGATGTGCATGCAAATGGTGCTTTTTGCAGAACGCGCTCGTGGATTTCTACCAAACGACGTGCTAAGCATGCCGATGCTGCTCTTTTTAGCACCCGCGCACGCATTTGTGCGAAAACGCGTTTTAAGCATGCACATGCATCTTTTGGTAGACACGGATGAAGTTTTCTGCAAAACCACAAGATGTGCATGCAAATGGTGCTTTTGGCAGAACGCGCACGTGGATTTCTACCAAACGACGTGCTAAGCATGCCGATGCTGCTCTTTTTAGCACCCGCGCACGCATTTGTGCGAGAACACGTTTTAAGCATGCACATGCATCTTTTGGTAGACGCGGATGAAGTTTTCCGCAAAACCACAAGATGTGCATGCAAATGGTGCTTTTTGCAGAACGCGCACGTGGATTTCTACCAAATGACGTGCTAAGCATGCCGATGCTGCTCTTTTTAGCACCCGCGCACGCATTTGTGCGAAAACGCGTTTTAAGCATGCACATGCATCTTTTGGTGGACGCGGATGAAGTTTTCTGCAAAACCACAAGATGTGCATGCAAATGGTGCTTTTTGCAGAACGCGCACGTGGATTTCTACCAAACGACGTGCTAAGCATGCCGATGCTGCTCTTTTTAGCACCCGCGCACGGATTTGTGCGAAAACGCGTTTTAAGCATGCACATGCATCTTTTGGTAGACGCGGATGAAGTTTTCTGCAAAACCACAATATGTGCATGCAAATGGTGCTTTTGGCAGAACGCGCACGTGGATTTCTACCAAACGACGGGCTAAGCATGCCGATGCTGCTCTTTTTAGCACCCGCGCACGGATTTGTGCGAAAACGCGTTTTAAGCATGCACATGCATCTTTTGGTAGACGCGGATGAAGTTTTCTGCAAAACCACAATATGTGCATGCAAATGGTGCTTTTGGCAGAACGCGCACGTGGATTTCTACCAAACGACGTGCTAAGCATGCCGATGCTGCTCTTTTTAGCACCCGCGCACGCATTTGTGCGAAAACGCGTTTTAAGCATGCACATGCATCTTTTGGTAGACGCGGATGAAGTTTTCTGCAAAACCACAAGATGTGCATGCAAATGGTGCTTTTTGCAGAACGCGCACGTGGATTTCTACCAAACGACGTGCTAAGCATGCCGATGCTGCTCTTTTTAGCACCCGCGCACGCATTTGTGCGAAAACGCGTTTTAAGCATGCGCATGCATCTTTTGGTAGACGCGGATGAAGTTTTCTGCAAAACCACAAGATGTGCATGCAAATGGTGCTTTTGGCAGAACGCGCACGTGGATTTCTACCAAACGACGTGCTAAGCATGCCGATGCTGCTCTTTTTTAGCACCCGCGCACGCATTTGTGCGAAAACGCGTTTTAAGCATGCACATGCATCTTTAGGTAGACGCGGATGAAGTTTTCTGCAAAACCACAAGATGTGCATGCAAATGGTGCTTTTTGCAGAACGCGCTCGTGGATTTCTACCAAACGACGTGCTAAGCATGCCGATGCTGCTCTTTTTAGCACCCGCGCACGCATTTGTGCGAAAACGCGTTTTAAGCATGCACATGCATCTTTTGGTAGACACGGATGAAGTTTTCTGCAAAACCACAAGATGTGCATGCAAATGGTGCTTTTGGCAGAACGCGCACGTGGATTTCTACCAAACGACGTGCTAAGCATGCCGATGCTGCTCTTTTTAGCACCCGCGCACGCATTTGTGCGAAAACACGTTTTAAGCATGCACATGCATCTTTTGGTAGACGCGGATGAAGTTTTCCGCAAAACCACAAGATGTGCATGCAAATGGTGCTTTTTGCAGAACGCGCACGTGGATTTCTACCAAATGACGTGCTAAGCATGCCGATGCTGCTCTTTTTAGCACCCGCGCACGCATTTGTGCGAAAACGCGTTTTAAGCATGCACATGCATCTTTTGGTAGACGCGGATGAAGTTTTCTGCAAAACCACAAGATGTGCATGCAAATGGTGCTTTTTGCAGAACGCGCACGTGGATTTCTACCAAACGACGTGCTAAGCTTGCCGATGCTGCTCTTTTTAGCACCCGCGCACGGATTTGTGCGAAAACGCGTTTTAAGCATGCACATGCATCTTTTGGTAGACGCGGATGAAGTTTTCTGCAAAACCACAAGATGTGCATGCAAATGGTGCTTTTGGCAGAACGCGCACGTGGATTTCTACCAAACGACGTGCTAAGCATGCGGATGCTGCTCTTTTTAGCACCCGCGCACGCATTTGTGCGAAAACGCGTTTTAACCATGCACATGCATCTTTTGGTAGACGCGGATGAAGTTTTCTGCAAAACCACAAGATGTGCATGCAAATGGTGCTTTTTGCAGAACGCGCACGTGGATTTCTACCAAACGACGTGCTAAGCATGCCGATGCTGCTCTTTTTAGCACCCGCGCACGCATTTGTGCGAAAACGCGTTTTAAGCATGCACATGCATCTTTTGGTAGACGCGGATGAAGTTTTCTGCAAAACCACAAGATGTGCATGCAAATGGTGCTTTTGGCAGAACGCGCACGTGGATTTCTACCAAACGACGTGCTAAGAATGCCGATGCTGCTCTTTTTAGCACCCGCGCACGCATTTGTGCGAAAACGCGTTTTCAGCATGCACATGCATCTTTTGGTAGACGCGGATGAAGTTTTCTGCAAAACCACAAGATGTGCATGCAAATGGTGCTTTTTGCAGAACTCGCACGTGGATTTCTACCAAACGACGTGCTAAGCATGCCGATGCTGCTATTTTTAGCACCCGCGCACGCATTTGTGCGAAAACGCGTTTTAAGCATGCACATGCATCTTTTGGTAGACGCGGATGAAGTTTTCTGCAAAACCACAAGATGTGCATGCAAATGGTGCTTTTTGCAGAACGCGCACGTGGATTTCTACCAAACGACGTGCTAAGCATGCCGATGCTGCTCTTTTTAGCACCCGCGCACGCATTTGTGCGAGAACGCGTTTTAAGCATGCACATGCATCTTTTGGTAGACGCGGATGAAGTTTTCTGCAAACCCACAAGATGTGCATGCAAATGGTGCTTTTTGCAGAACGCGCACGTGGATTTCTACCAAACGACGTGCTAAGCATGCCGATGCTGCTCTTTTTAGCATCCGCGCACGCATTTGTGCGAAAACGCGTTTTAAGCATGCACATGCATCTTTTGGTAGACGCGGATGAAGTTTTCTGCAAAACCACAAGATGTCCATGCAAATGGTGCTTTTTGCAGAACGCGCACGTGGATTTCTACCAAACGACGTGCTAAGCATGCCGATGCTGCTCTTTTTAGCACCCGCGCACGGATTTGTGCGAAAACGCGTTTTAAGCATGCACATGCATCTTTTGGTAGACGCGGATGAAGTTTTCTGCAAAACCACAAGATGTCCATGCAAATGGTGCTTTTTGCAGAACGCGCACGTGGATTTCTACCAAACGACGTGCTAAGCATGCCGATGCTGCTCTTTTTAGCACCCGCGCACGGATTTGTGCGAAAACGCGTTTTAAGCATGCACATGCATCTTTTGGTAGACGCGGATGAAGTTTTCTGCAAAACCACAAGATGTGCATGCAAATGGTGCTTTTGGCAGAACGCGCACGTGGATTTCTACCAAACGACGTGCTAAGCATGCCGATGCTGCTCTTTTTAGCACCCGCGCACGCATTTGTGCGAAAACGCGTTTTAAGCGTGCACATGCATCTTTTGGTAGACGCGGATGAAGTTTTCTGCAAAACCACAAGATGTGCATGCAAATGGTGCTTTTTGCAGAACGCGCACGTAGATTTCTACCAAACGACGTGCTAAGCATGCCGATGCTGCTCTTTTTAGCACCCGCGCACGCATTTGTGCGAAAACGCGTTTTAAGCATGCACATGCATCTTTTGGTAGACGCGGATGAAGTTTTCTGCAAAACCACAAGATGTGCATGCAAATGGTGCTTTTTGCAGAACGCGCACGTGGATTTCTACCAAACGACGTGCTAAGCATGCCGATGCTGCTATTTTTAGCACCCGCGCACGCATTTGTGCGAAAACGCGTTTTAAGCATGCACATGCATCTTTTGGTAGACGCGGATGAAGTTTTCTGCAAAACCACAAGATGTGCATGCAAATGGTGCTTTTGGCAGAACGCGCACGTGGATTTCTACCAAACGACGTGCTAAGCATGCCGATGCTGCTCTTTTTAGCACCCGCGCACGCATTTGTGCGAAAACGCGTTTTAAGCATGCACATGCATCTTTTGGTAGACGCGGATGAAGTTTTCTGCAAAACCACAAGATGTGCATGCAAATGGTGCTTTTTGCAGAACGCGCACGTGGATTTCTACCAAACGACGTGCTAAGCATGCCGATGCTGCTCTTTTTAGCACCCGCGCACGCATTTGTGCGAAAACGCGTTTTAAGCATGCACATGCATCTTTTGGTAGACGCGGATGAAGTTTTCTGCAAAACCACAAGATGTGCATGCAAATGCTGCTTTTGGCAGAACGCTCACGTGGATTTCTACCAAACGACGTGCTAAGCATGCCGATGCTGCTCTTTTTAGCACCCGCGCACGCATTTGTGCGAAAACGCGTTTTAAGCATGCACATGCATCTTTTGGTAGAGGCGGATGAAGTTTTCTGCAAAACCACAAGATGTGCATGCAAATGGTTCTTTTTGCAGAACGCGCACGTGGATTTCTACCAAACGACGTGCTAAGCATGCCGATGCTGCTCTTTTTAGCACCCGCGCACGCATTTGTGCGAAAACGCGTTTTAAGCATGCACATGCATCTTTTGGTAGACGCGGATGAAGTTTTCTGCAAAACCACAAGATGTGCATGCAAATGGTGCTTTTGGCAGAACGCGCACGTGGATTTCTACCAAACGACGTGCTAAGCATGCCGATGCTGCTCTTTTTAGCACCCGCGCACGCATTTGTGCGAAAACGCGTTTTAAGCATGCACATGCATCTTTTGGTAGACGCGGATGAAGTTTTCTGCAAAACCACAAGATGTGTATGCAAATGGTGCTTTTTGCAGAACGCGCACGTGGATTTCTACCAAACGACGTGCTAAGCATGCCGATGCTGCTCTTTTTAGCACCCGCGCACGCATTTGTGCGAAAACGCGTTTTAAGCATGCACATGCATCTTTAGCTAGACGCGGATGAAGTTTTCTGCAAAACCACAAGATGTGCATGCAAATGGTGCTTTTTGCAGAACGCGCACGTGGATTTCTACCAAACGACGTGCTAAGCATGCCGATGCTGCTCTTTTTAGCACCCGCGCACGGATTTGTGCGAAAACGCGTTTTAAGCATGCACATGCATCTTTTGGTAGACGCGGATGAAGTTTTCTGCAAAACCACAAGATGTGCATGCAAATGGCGCTTTTGGCAGAACGCGCACGTGGATTTCTACCAAACGACGTGCTAAGCATGCCGATGCTGCTCTTTTTAGCACCCGCGCACGCATTTGTGCGAAAACGCGTTTTAAGCATGCACATGCATCTTTTGGTAGACGCGGATGAAGTTTTCTGCAAAACCACAAGATGTGCATGCAAATGGTGCTTTTGGCAGAACGCGCACGTGGATTTCTACCAAACGACGTGCTAAGCATGCCGATGCTGCTCTTTTTAGCACCCGCGCACGCATTTGTGCGAAAACGCGTTTTAAGCACGCACATGCATCTTTAGGTAGACGCGGATGAAGTTTTCTGCAAAACCACAAGATGTGCATGCAAATGGTGCTTTTGGCAGAACGCGCACGTGGATTTCTACCAAACGACGTGCTAAGCATGCCGATGCTGCTCTTTTTAGCACCCGCGCACGCATTTGTGCGAAAACGCGTTTTAAGCATGCACATGCATCTTTTGGTAGACGCGGATGAAGTTTTCTGCAAAACCACAAGATGTGCATGCAAATGGTGCTTTTGGCAGAACGCGCACGTGGATTTCTACCAAACGACGTGCTAAGCATGCCGATGCTGCTCTTTTTAGCACCCGCGCACGCATTTGTGCGAAAACGCGTTTTAAGCATGCACATGCATCTTTTGGTAGACGCGGATGAAGTTTTCTGCAAAACCACAAGATGTCCATGCAAATGGTGCTTTTTGCAGAACGCGCTCGTGGATTTCTACCAAACGACGTGCTAAGCATGCCGATGCTGCTCTTTTTAGCACCCGCGCACGCATTTGTGCGAAAACGCGTTTTAAGCATGCACATGCATCTTTTGGTAGACGCGGATGAAGTTTTCTGCAAAACCACAAGATGTGCATGCAAATGGTGCTTTTGGCAGAACGCGCACGTGGATTTCTACCAAACGACGTGCTAAGCATGCCGATGCTGCTCTTTTTAGCACCCGCGCACGCATTTGTGCGAAAACACGTTTTAAGCATGCACATGCATCTTTTGGTAGACGCGGATGAAGTTTTCTGCAAAACCACAAGATGTGCATGCAAATGGTGCTTTTTGCAGAACGCGCACGTGGATTTCTACCAAACGACGTGCTAAGCATGCCGATGCTGCTCTTTTTAGCACCCGCGCACGGATTTGTGCGAAAACGCGTTTTAAGCATGCACATGCATCTTTTGGTAGACGCGGATGAGGTTTTCTGCAAAACCACAAGATGTGCATGCAAATGGTGCTTTTGGCAGAACGCGCACGTGGATTTCTACCAAACGACGTGCTAAGCATGCCGATGCTGCTCTTTTTAGCACCCGCGCACGCATTTGTGCGAAAACGCGTTTTAAGCATGCACATGCATCTTTTGGTAGACGCGGATGAAGTTTTCTGCAAAACCACAAGATGTGCATGCAAATGGTGCTTTTTGCAGAACGCGCTCGTGGATTTCTACCAAACGACGTGCTAAGCATGCCGATGCTGCTCTTTTTAGCACCCGCGCAAGCATTTGTGCGAAAACGCGTTTTAAGCATGCACATGCATCTTTTGGTAGACGCGGATGAAGTTTTCTGCAAAACCACAAGATGTGCATGCAAATGGTGCTTTTTGCAGAACGCGCACGTAGATTTCTACCAAACGACGTGCTAAGCATGCCGATGCTGCTCTTTTTAGCACCCGCGCACGGATTTGTGCGAAAACGCGTTTTAAGCATGCACATGCATCTTTTGGTAGACGCGGATGAAGTTTTCTGCAAAACCACAAGATGTGCATGCAAATGGTGCTTTTGGCAGAACGCGCACGTGGATTTCTACCAAACGACGTGCTAAGCATGCCGATGCTGCTCTTTTTAGCACCCGCGCACGCATTTGTGCGAAAACGCGTTTTAAGCATGCACATGCATCTTTTGGTAGACGCGGATGAAGTTTTCTGCAAAACCACAAGATGTGCATGCAAATGGTGCTTTTTGCAGAACGCGCACGTGGATTTCTACCAAACGACGTGCTAAGCATGCCGATGCTGCTCTTTTTAGCACCCGCGCACGCATTTGTGCGAAAACGCGTTTTAAGCATGCACATGCATCTTTTGGTAGACGCGGATGAAGTTTTCTGCAAAACCACAAGATGTGCATGCAAATGGTGCTTTTGGCAGAACGCGCACGTGGATTTCTACCAAACGACGTGCTAAGCATGCCGATGCTGCTCTTTTTAGCACCCGCGCACGCATTTGTGCGAAAACGCGTTTTAAGCATGCACATGCATCTTTAGGTAGACGCGGATGAAGTTTTCTGCAAAACCACAAGATGTGCATGCAAATGGTGCTTTTGGCAGAACGCGCACGTGGATTTCTACCAAACGACGTGCTAAGCATGCCGATGCTGCTCTTTTTAGCACCCGCGCACGCATTTGTGCGAAAACGCGTTTTAAGCATGCACATGCATCTTTTGGTAGACGCGGATGAAGTTTTCTGCAAAACCACAAGATGTCCATGCAAATGGTGCTTTTTGCAGAACGCGCTCGTGGATTTCTACCAAACGACGTGCTAAGCATGCCGATGCTGCTCTTTTTAGCACCCGCGCACGCATTTGTGCGAAAACGCGTTTTAAGCGTGCACATGCATCTTTTGGTAGACGCGGATGAAGTTTTCTGCAAAACCACAAGATGTGCATGCAAATGGTGCTTTTGGCAGAACGCGCACGTGGATTTCTACCAAACGACGTGCTAAGCATGCCGAAGCTGCTCTTTTTAGCACCCGCGCACGCATTTGTGCGAAAACGCGTTTTAAGCATGCACATGCATCTTTTGGTAGACGCGGATGAAGTTTTCTGCAAAACCACAAGATGTGCATGCAAATGGTGCTTTTTGCAGAACGCGCACGTGGATTTCTACCAAACGACGTGCTAAGCATGCCGATGCTGCTCTTTTTAGCACCCGCGCACGCATTTGTGCGAAAACGCGTTTTAAGCATGCACATGCATCTTTTGGTAGACGCGGATGAAGTTTTCTGCAAAACCACAAGATGTGCATGCAAATGGTGCTCTTGGCAGAACGCGCACGTGGATTTCTACCAAACGACGTGCTAAGCATGCCGATGCTGCTCTTTTTAGCACCCGCGCACGCATTTGTGCGAAAACGCGTTTTAAGCATGCACATGCATCTTTTGGTAGACGCGGATGAAGTTTTCTGCAAAACCACAAGATGTGCATGCAAATGGTGCTTTTTGCAGAACGCGCACGTGGATTTCTACCAAACGACGTGCTAAGCATGCCGATGCTGCTCTTTTTAGCACCCGCGCACGCATTTGTGCGAAAACGCGTTTTAAGCATGCGCATGCATCTTTTGGTAGACGCGGATGAAGTTTTCTGCAAAACCACAAGATGTGCATGCAAATGGTGCTTTTGGCAGAACGCGCACGTGGATTTCTACCAAACGACGTGCTAAGCATGCCGATGCTGCTCTTTTTAGCACCCGCGCACGGATTTGTGCGAAAACGCGTTTTAAGCATGCACATGCATCTTTTGGTAGACGCGGATGAAGTTTTCTGCAAAACCACAAGATGTGCATGCAAATGGTGCTTTTGGCAGAACGCGCACGTGGATTTCCACCAAACGACGTGCTAAGCATGCCGATGCTGCTCTTTTTAGCACCCGCGCACGCATTTGTGCGAAAACGCGTTTTAAGCATGCACATGCATCTTTTGGTAGACGCGGATGAAGTTTTCTGCAAAACCACAAGATGTGCATGCAAATGGTGCTTTTTGCAGAACGCGCACGTGGATTTCTACCAAACGACGTGCTAAGCATGCCGATGCTGCTCTTTTTAGCACCCGCGCACGCATTTGTGCGAAAACGCGTTTTAAGCATGCACATGCATCTTTTGGTAGACGCGGATGAAGTTTTCTGCAAAACCACAAGATGTGCATGCAAATGGTGCTCTTGGCAGAACGCGCACGTGGATTTCTACCAAACGACGTGCTAAGCATGCCGATGCTGCTCTTTTTAGCACCCGCGCACGCATTTGTGCGAAAACGCGTTTTAAGCATGCACATGCATCTTTTGGTAGACGCGGATGAAGTTTTCTGCAAAACCACAAGATGTGCATGCAAATGGTGCTTTTTGCAGAACGCGCACGTGGATTTCTACCAAACGACGTGCTAAGCATGCCGATGCTGCTCTTTTTAGCACCCGCGCACGCATTTGTGCGAAAACGCGTTTTAAGCATGCGCATGCATCTTTTGGTAGACGCGGATGAAGTTTTCTGCAAAACCACAAGATGTGCATGCAAATGGTGCTTTTGGCAGAACGCGCACGTGGATTTCTACCAAACGACGTGCTAAGCATGCCGATGCTGCTCTTTTTAGCACCCGCGCACGGATTTGTGCGAAAACGCGTTTTAAGCATGCACATGCATCTTTTGGTAGACGCGGATGAAGTTTTCTGCAAAACCACAAGATGTGCATGCAAATGGTGCTTTTGGCAGAACGCGCACGTGGATTTCCACCAAACGACGTGCTAAGCATGCCGATGCTGCTCTTTTTAGCACCCGCGCACGCATTTGTGCGAAAACGCGTTTTAAGCATGCACATGCATCTTTTGGTAGACGCGGATGAAGTTTTCTGCAAAACCACAATATGTGCATGCAAATGGTGCTTTTTGCAGAACGCGCACGTGGATTTCTACCAAACGACGTGCTAAGCATGCCGATGCTGCTCTTTTTAGCACCCGCGCACGCATTTGTGCGAAAACGCGTTTTAAGCATGCACATGCATCTTTTGGTAGACGCGGATGAAGTTTTCTGCAAAACCACAAGATGTGCATGCAAATGGTGCTTTTTGCAGAACGCGCACGTGGATTTCTACCAAACGGCGTGCTAAGCTTGCCGATGCTGCTCTTTTTAGCACCCGCGCACGGATTTGTGCGAAAACGCGTTTTAAGCATGCACATGCATCTTTTGGTAGACGCGGATGAAGTTTTCTGCAAAACCACAAGATGTGCATGCAAATGGTGCTTTTGGCAGAACGCGCACGTGGATTTCTACCAAACGACGTGCTAAGCATGCCGATGCTGCTCTTTTTAGCACCCGCGCACGGATTTGTGCGAAAACGCGTTTTAAGCATGCACATGCATCTTTTGGTAGACGCGGATGAAGTTTTCTGCAAAACCACAAGATGTGCATGCAAATGGTGCTTTTGGCAGAACGCGCACGTGGATTTCTACCAAACGACGTGCTAAGCATGCCGATGCTGCTCTTTTTAGCACCCGCGCACGCATTTGTGCGAAAACGCGTTTTAAGCATGCACATGCATCTTTTGGTAGACGCGCATGAAGTTTTCTGCAAAACCACAAGATGTGCATGCAAATGGTGCTTTTTGCAGAACGCGCTCGTGGATTTCTACCAAACAATGTGCTAAGCATGCCGATGCTGCTCTTTTTAGCACCCGCGCACGCATTTGTGCGAAAACGCGTTTTAAGCATGCACATGCATCTTTTGGTAGACGCGGATGAAGTTTTCTGCAAAACCACAAGATGTGCATGCAAATGGTGCTTTTTGCAGAACGCGCACGTGGATTTCTACCAAACGACGTGCTAGGCATGCCGATGCTGCTATTTTAGCACCCGCGCACGGATTTGTGCGAAAACGCGTTTTAAGCATGCACATGCATCTTTTGGTAGACGCGGATGAAGTTTTCTGCAAAACCACAAGATGTGCATGCAAATGGTGCTTTTGGCAGAACGCGCTCGTGAATTTCTACCAACCGACGTGCTAAGCATGCCGATGCTGCTCTTTTTTGCACCCGCGCACGCATTTGTGCGAAAACGCGTTTTAAGCATGCACATGCATCTTTTGGCAGACGCGGATGAAGTTTTCTGCAAAACCACAAGATGTGCATGCAAATGGTGCTTTTTGCAGAACGCGCACGTGGATTTCTACCAAACGACGTGCTAAGCTTGCCGATGCTGCTCTTTTTAGCACCCGCGCACGGATTTGTGCGAAAACGCGTTTTAAGCATGCACATGCATCTTTTGGTAGACGCGGATGAAGTTTTCTGCAAAACCACAAGATGTGCATGCAAATGGTGCTTTTGGCAGAACGCGCACGTGGATTTCTCCCAAACGACGTGCTAAGCATGCCGATGCTGCTCTTTTTAGCACCCGCGCACGCATTTGTGCGAAAACGCGTTTTAAGCATGCACATGCATCTTTTGGTAGACGCGGATGAAGTTTTCTGCAAAACCACAAGATGTGCATGCAAATGGTGCTTTTTGCAGAACGCGCACGTGGATTTCTACCAAACGACGTGCTAAGCTTGCCGATGCTGCTCTTTTTAGCACCCGCGCACGGATTTGTGCGAAAACGCGTTTTAAGCATGCACATGCATCTTTTGGTAGACGCGGATGAAGTTTTCTGCAAAACCACAAGATGTGCATGCAAATGGTGCTTTTGGCAGAACGCGCACGTGGATTTCTCCCAAACGACGTGCTAAGCATGCCGATGCTGCTCTTTTTAGCACCCGCGCAAGCATTTGTGCGAAAACGCGTTTTAAGCATGCACATGCATCTTTTGGTAGACGCGGATGAAGTTTTCTGCAAAACCACAAGATGTGCATGCAAATGGTGCTTTTTGCAGAACGCGCACGTGGATTTCTACCAAACGACGTGCTAAGCATGCCGATGCTGCTCTTTTTAGCACCCGCGCACGCATTTGTGCGAAAACGCGTTTTAAGCATGCACATGCATCTTTTGGTAGACGCGGATGAAGTTTTCTGCAAAACCACAAGATGTGCATGCAAATGGTGCTTTTTGCAGAACGCGCACGTGGATTTCTACCAAACGACGTGCTAAGCATGCCGATGCTGCTCTTTTTAGCACCCGCGCACGCATTTGTGCGAAAACGCGTTTTAAGCATGCGCATGCATCTTTTGGTAGACGCGGATGAAGTTTTCTGCAAAACCACAAGATGTGCATGCAAATGGTGCTTTTGGCAGAACGCGCACGTGGATTTCTACCAAACGACGTGCTAAGCATGCCGATGCTGCTCTTTTTAGCACCCGCGCACGGATTTGTGCGAAAACGCGTTTTAAGCATGCACATGCATCTTTTGGTAGACGCGGATGAAGTTTTCTGCAAAACCACAAGATGTGCATGCAAATGGTGCTTTTGGCAGAACGCGCACGTGGATTTCCACCAAACGACGTGCTAAGCATGCCGATGCTGCTCTTTTTAGCACCCGCGCACGCATTTGTGCGAAAACGCGTTTTAAGCATGCACATGCATCTTTTGGTAGACGCGGATGAAGTTTTCTGCAAAACCACAATATGTGCATGCAAATGGTGCTTTTTGCAGAACGCGCACGTGGATTTCTACCAAACGACGTGCTAAGCATGCCGATGCTGCTCTTTTTAGCACCCGCGCACGCATTTGTGCGAAAACGCGTTTTAAGCATGCACATGCATCTTTTGGTAGACGCGGATGAAGTTTTCTGCAAAACCACAAGATGTGCATGCAAATGGTGCTTTTTGCAGAACGCGCACGTGGATTTCTACCAAACGGCGTGCTAAGCTTGCCGATGCTGCTCTTTTTAGCACCCGCGCACGGATTTGTGCGAAAACGCGTTTTAAGCATGCACATGCATCTTTTGGTAGACGCGGATGAAGTTTTCTGCAAAACCACAAGATGTGCATGCAAATGGTGCTTTTGGCAGAACGCGCACGTGGATTTCTACCAAACGACGTGCTAAGCATGCCGATGCTGCTCTTTTTAGCACCCGCGCACGGATTTGTGCGAAAACGCGTTTTAAGCATGCACATGCATCTTTTGGTAGACGCGGATGAAGTTTTCTGCAAAACCACAAGATGTGCATGCAAATGGTGCTTTTGGCAGAACGCGCACGTGGATTTCTACCAAACGACGTGCTAAGCATGCCGATGCTGCTCTTTTTAGCACCCGCGCACGCATTTGTGCGAAAACGCGTTTTAAGCATGCACATGCATCTTTTGGTAGACGCGCATGAAGTTTTCTGCAAAACCACAAGATGTGCATGCAAATGGTGCTTTTTGCAGAACGCGCTCGTGGATTTCTACCAAACAATGTGCTAAGCATGCCGATGCTGCTCTTTTTAGCACCCGCGCACGCATTTGTGCGAAAACGCGTTTTAAGCATGCACATGCATCTTTTGGTAGACGCGGATGAAGTTTTCTGCAAAACCACAAGATGTGCATGCAAATGGTGCTTTTTGCAGAACGCGCACGTGGATTTCTACCAAACGACGTGCTAGGCATGCCGATGCTGCTATTTTAGCACCCGCGCACGGATTTGTGCGAAAACGCGTTTTAAGCATGCACATGCATCTTTTGGTAGACGCGGATGAAGTTTTCTGCAAAACCACAAGATGTGCATGCAAATGGTGCTTTTGGCAGAACGCGCTCGTGAATTCCTACCAACCGACGTGCTAAGCATGCCGATGCTGCTCTTTTTTGCACCCGCGCACGCATTTGTGCGAAAACGCGTTTTAAGCATGCACATGCATCTTTTGGCAGACGCGGATGAAGTTTTCTGCAAAACCACAAGATGTGCATGCAAATGGTGCTTTTTGCAGAACGCGCACGTGGATTTCTACCAAACGACGTGCTAAGCTTGCCGATGCTGCTCTTTTTAGCACCCGCGCACGGATTTGTGCGAAAACGCGTTTTAAGCATGCACATGCATCTTTTGGTAGACGCGGATGAAGTTTTCTGCAAAACCACAAGATGTGCATGCAAATGGTGCTTTTGGCAGAACGCGCACGTGGATTTCTCCCAAACGACGTGCTAAGCATGCCGATGCTGCTCTTTTTAGCACCCGCGCACGCATTTGTGCGAAAACGCGTTTTAAGCATGCACATGCATCTTTTGGTAGACGCGGATGAAGTTTTCTGCAAAACCACAAGATGTGCATGCAAATGGTGCTTTTTGCAGAACGCGCACGTGGATTTCTACCAAACGACGTGCTAAGCTTGCCGATGCTGCTCTTTTTAGCACCCGCGCACGGATTTGTGCGAAAACGCGTTTTAAGCATGCACATGCATCTTTTGGTAGACGCGGATGAAGTTTTCTGCAAAACCACAAGATGTGCATGCAAATGGTGCTTTTGGCAGAACGCGCACGTGGATTTCTCCCAAACGACGTGCTAAGCATGCCGATGCTGCTCTTTTTAGCACCCGCGCAAGCATTTGTGCGAAAACGCGTTTTAAGCATGCACATGCATCTTTTGGTAGACGCGGATGAAGTTTTCTGCAAAACCACAAGATGTGCATGCAAATGGTGC
This sequence comes from Dermacentor andersoni, assembly GCF_023375885.2. Classification (NCBI taxonomy): domain Eukaryota; kingdom Metazoa; phylum Arthropoda; class Arachnida; order Ixodida; family Ixodidae; genus Dermacentor; species Dermacentor andersoni. The sequence goes on from NW_027314773.1 coordinate 111,977, forward strand.
TTTTTGCAGAACGCGCACGTGGATTTCTACCAAACGACGTGCTAAGCTTGCCGATGCTGCTCTTTTTAGCACCCGCGCACGGATTTGTGCGAAAACTCGTTTTAAGCATGCACATGCATCTTTTGGTAGACGCGGATGCAGTTTTCTGCAAAACCACAAGATGTGCATGCAAATGGTGCTTTTGGCAGAACGCGCACGTGGATTTCTCCCAAACGACGTGCTAAGCATGCCGATGCTGCTCTTTTTAGCACCCGCGCACGCATTTGTGCGAAAACGCGTTTTAAGCATGCACATGCATCTTTTGGTAGACGCGGATGAAGTTTTCTGCAAAACCACAAGATGTGCATGCAAATGGTGCTTTTGGCAGAACGCGCACGTGGATTTCTACCAAACGACGTGCTAAGCATGCCGATGCTGCTCTTTTTAGCACCCGCGCACGGATTTGTGCGAAAACGCGTTTTAAGCATGCACATGCATCTTTTGGTAGACGCGGATGAAGTTTTCTGCAATACCACAAGATGTGCATGCAAATGGTGCTTTTGGCAGAACGCGCACGTGGATTTCTACCAAACGACGTGCTAAGCATGCCGATGCTGCTCTTTTTAGCACCCGCGCACGCATTTGTGCGAAAACGCGTTTTAAGCATGCACATGCATCTTTTGGTAGACGCGCATGAAGTTTTCTGCAAAACCACAAGATGTGCATGCAAATGGTGCTTTTTGCAGAACGCGCTCGTGGATTTCTACCAAACAATGTGCTAAGCATGCCGATGCTGCTCTTTTTAGCACCCGCGCACGCATTTGTGCGAAAACGCGTTTTAAGCATGCACATGCATCTTTTGGTAGACGCGGATGAAGTTTTCTGCAAAACCACAAGATGTGCATGCAAATGGTGCTTTTTGCAGAACGCGCACGTGGATTTCTACCAAACGACGTGCTAGGCATGCCGATGCTGCTATTTTAGCACCCGCGCACGGATTTGTGCGAAAACGCGTTTTAAGCATGCACATGCATCTTTTGGTAGACGCGGATGAAGTTTTCTGCAAAACCACAAGATGTGCATGCAAATGGTGCTTTTGGCAGAACGCGCTCGTGAATTTCTACCAACCGACGTGCTAAGCATGCCGATGCTGCTCTTTTTTGCACCCGCGCACGCATTTGTGCGAAAACGCGTTTTAAGCATGCACATGCATCTTTTGGCAGACGCGGATGAAGTTTTCTGCAAAACCACAAGATGTGCATGCAAATGGTGCTTTTTGCAGAACGCGCACGTGGATTTCTACCAAACGACGTGCTAAGCTTGCCGATGCTGCTCTTTTTAGCACCCGCGCACGGATTTGTGCGAAAACGCGTTTTAAGCATGCACATGCATCTTTTGGTAGACGCGGATGAAGTTTTCTGCAAAACCACAAGATGTGCATGCAAATGGTGCTTTTGGCAGAACGCGCACGTGGATTTCTCCCAAACGACGTGCTAAGCATGCCGATGCTGCTCTTTTTAGCACCCGCGCACGCATTTGTGCGAAAACGCGTTTTAAGCATGCACATGCATCTTTTGGTAGACGCGGATGAAGTTTTCTGCAAAACCACAAGATGTGCATGCAAATGGTGCTTTTTGCAGAACGCGCACGTGGATTTCTACCAAACGACGTGCTAAGCTTGCCGATGCTGCTCTTTTTAGCACCCGCGCACGGATTTGTGCGAAAACGCGTTTTAAGCATGCACATGCATCTTTTGGTAGACGCGGATGAAGTTTTCTGCAAAACCACAAGATGTGCATGCAAATGGTGCTTTTGGCAGAACGCGCACGTGGATTTCTCCCAAACGACGTGCTAAGCATGCCGATGCTGCTCTTTTTAGCACCCGCGCAAGCATTTGTGCGAAAACGCGTTTTAAGCATGCACATGCATCTTTTGGTAGACGCGGATGAAGTTTTCTGCAAAACCACAAGATGTGCATGCAAATGGTGCTTTTTGCAGAACGCGCACGTGGATTTCTACCAAACGACGTGCTAAGCTTGCCGATGCTGCTCTTTTTAGCACCCGCGCACGGATTTGTGCGAAAACGCGTTTTAAGCATGCACATGCATCTTTTGGTAGACGCGGATGCAGTTTTCTGCAAAACCACAAGATGTGCATGCAAATGGTGCTTTTGGCAGAACGCGCACGTGGATTTCTCCCAAACGACGTGCTAAGCATGCCGATGCTGCTCTTTTTAGCACCCGCGCACGCATTTGTGCGAAAACGCGTTTTAAGCATGCACATGCATCTTTTGGTAGACGCGGATGAAGTTTTCTGCAAAACCACAAGATGTGCATGCAAATGGTGCTTTTTGCAGAACGCGCACGTGGATTTCTACCAAACGACGTGCTAAGCATGCCGATGCTGCTCTTTTTAGCACCCGCGCACGGATTTGTGCGAAAACGCGTTTTAAGCATGCACTTGCATCTTTTGGTAGACACGGATGAAGTTTTCTGCAATACCACAAGATGTGCATGCAAATGGTGCTTTTTGCAGAACGCGCACGTGGATTTCTACCAAACGACGTGCTAAGCATGCCGATGCTGCTCTTTTTAGCACCCGCGCACGCATTTGTGCGAAAACGCGTTTTAAGCATGCACATGCATCTTTTGGTAGACGCGGATGAAGTTTTCTGCAAAACCACAAGATGTGCATGCAAATGGTGCTTTTTGCAGAACGCGCACGTGGATTTCTACCAAACGACGTGCTAAGCATGCCGATGCTGCTATTTTTAGCACCCGCGCACGCATTTGTGCGAAAACGCGTTTTAAGCATGCACATGCATCTTTTGGTAGACGCGGATGAAGTTTTCTGCAAAACCACAAGATGTGCATGCAAATGGTGCTTTTTGCAGAACGCGCACGTGGATTTCTACCAAACGACGTGCTAAGCATGCCGATGCTGCTATTTTTAGCACCCGGGCACGCATTTGTGCGAAAACGCGTTTTAAGCATGCACATGCATCTTTTGGTAGACGCGGATGAAGTTTTCTGCAAAACCACCAGATGTGCATGCAAATGGTGCTTTTTGCAGAACGCGCACGTGGATTTCTACCAAACGAGGTGCTAAGCATGCCGATGCTGCTCTTTTTAGCACCCGCGCACGCATTTGTGCGAAAACGCGTTTTAAGCATGCACATGCATCTTTTGGTAGACGCGGATGAAGTTTTCTGCAAAACCACAAGATGTGCATGCAAATGGTGCTTTTTGCAGAACGCGCACGTGGATTTCTACCAAACGACGTGCTAAGCATGCCGATGCTGCTCTTTTTAGCACCCGCGCAGGCATTTGTGCGAAAACGCGTTTTAAGCATGCACATGCATCTTTTGGTAGACGCGGATGAAGTTTTCTGCAAAACCACAAGATGTGCATGCAAATGGTGCTTTTTGCAGAACGCGCACGTGGATTTCTACCAAACGACGTGCTAAGCATGCCGATGCTGCTCTTTTTAGCACCCGCGCTCGGATTTGTGCGAAAACGCCTTTTAAGCATGCACATGCATCTTTTGGTAGACGCGGATGAAGTTTTCTGCAAAACCACAAGATGTGCATGCAAATGGTGCTTTTGGCAGAACGCGCACGTGGATTTCTACCAAACGACGTGCTAAGCATGCCGATGCTGCTCTTTTTAGCACCCGCGCACGCATTTGTCCGAAAACGCGTTTTAAGCATGCACATGCATCTTTTGGTAGACGCGGATGAAGTTTTCTGCAAAACCACAAGATGTGCATGCAAATGGTTCTTTTTGCAGAACGCGCACGTGGATTTCTACCAAACGACGTGCTAAGCATGCCGATGCTGCTATTTTTAGCACCCGCGCACGCATTTGTGCGAAAACGCGTTTTAAGCATGCACATGCATCTTTTGGTAGACGCGGATGAAGTTTTCTGCAAAACCACAAGATGTGCATGCAAATGGTGCTTTTTGCAGAACGCGCACGTGGATTTCTACCAAACGACGTGCTAAGCATGCCGATGCTGCTCTTTTTAGCACCCGCGCACGCATTTGTGCGAAAACGCGTTTTAAGCATGCGCATGCATCTTTTGGTAGACGCGGATGAAGTTTTCTGCAAAACCACAAGATGTGCATGCAAATGGTGCTTTTGGCAGAACGCGCACGTGGATTTCTACCAAACGACGTGCTAAGCATGCCGATGCTGCTCTTTTTAGCACCCGCGCACGGATTTGTGCGAAAACGCGTTTTAAGCATGCACATGCATCTTTTGGTAGACGCGGATGAAGTTTTCTGCAAAACCACAAGATGTGCATGCAAATGGTGCTTTTGGCAGAACGCGCACGTGGATTTCCACCAAACGACGTGCTAAGCATGCCGATGCTGCTCTTTTTAGCACCCGCGCACGCATTTGTGCGAAAACGCGTTTTAAGCATGCACATGCATCTTTTGGTAGACGCGGATGAAGTTTTCTGCAAAACCACAAGATGTGCATGCAAATGGTGCTTTTTGCAGAACGCGCACGTGGATTTCTACCAAACGACGTGCTAAGCATGCCGATGCTGCTCTTTTTAGCACCCGCGCACGCATTTGTGCGAAAACGCGTTTTAAGCATGCACATGCATCTTTTGGTAGACGCGGATGAAGTTTTCTGCAAAACCACAAGATGTGCATGCAAATGGTGCTTTTTGCAGAACGCGCACGTGGATTTCTACCAAACGGCGTGCTAAGCTTGCCGATGCTGCTCTTTTTAGCACCCGCGCACGGATTTGTGCGAAAACGCGTTTTAAGCATGCACATGCATCTTTTGGTAGACGCGGATGAAGTTTTCTGCAAAACCACAAGATGTGCATGCAAATGGTGCTTTTGGCAGAACGCGCACGTGGATTTCTACCAAACGACGTGCTAAGCATGCCGATGCTGCTCTTTTTAGCACCCGCGCACGGATTTGTGCGAAAACGCGTTTTAAGCATGCACATGCATCTTTTGGTAGACGCGGATGAAGTTTTCTGCAAAACCACAAGATGTGCATGCAAATGGTGCTTTTTGCAGAACGCGCACGTGGATTTCTACCAAACGACGTGCTAAGCATGCCGATGCTGCTCTTTTTAGCACCCGCGCACGCATTTGTGCGAAAACGCGTTTTAAGCATGCACATGCATCTTTTGGTAGACGCGGATGAAGTTTTCTGCAAAACCACAAGATGTGCATGCAAATGGTGCTTTTTGCAGAACGCGCTCGTGGATTTCTACCAAACAATGTGCTAAGCATGCCGATGCTGCTCTTTTTAGCACCCGCGCACGCATTTGTGCGAAAACGCGTTTTAAGCATGCACATGCATCTTTTGGTAGACGCGGATGAAGTTTTCTGCAAAACCACAAGATGTGCATGCAAATGGTGCTTTTTGCAGAACGCGCACGTGGATTTCTACCAAACGACGTGCTAGGCATGCCGATGCTGCTATTTTAGCACCCGCGCACGGATTTGTGCGAAAACGCGTTTTAAGCATGCACATGCATCTTTTGGTAGACGCGGATGAAGTTTTCTGCAAAACCACAAGATGTGCATGCAAATGGTGCTTTTGGCAGAACGCGCTCGTGAATTTCTACCAACCGACGTGCTAAGCATGCCGATGCTGCTCTTTTTTGCACCCGCGCACGCATTTGTGCGAAAACGCGTTTTAAGCATGCACATGCATCTTTTGGTAGACGCGGATGAAGTTTTCTGCAAAACCACAAGATGTGCATGCAAATGGTGCTTTTTGCAGAACGCGCACGTGGATTTCTACCAAACGACGTGCTAAGCTTGCCGATGCTGCTCTTTTTAGCACCCGCGCACGGATTTGTGCGAAAACGCGTTTTAAGCATGCACATGCATCTTTTGGTAGACGCGGATGAAGTTTTCTGCAAAACCACAAGATGTGCATGCAAATGGTGCTTTTGGCAGAACGCGCACGTGGATTTCTCCCAAACGACGTGCTAAGCATGCCGATGCTGCTCTTTTTAGCACCCGCGCACGCATTTGTGCGAAAACGCGTTTTAAGCATGCACATGCATCTTTTGGTAGACGCGGATGAAGTTTTCTGCAAAACCACAAGATGTGCATGCAAATGGTGCTTTTTGCAGAACGCGCACGTGGATTTCTACCAAACGACGTGCTAAGCTTGCCGATGCTGCTCTTTTTAGCACCCGCGCACGGATTTGTGCGAAAACGCGTTTTAAGCATGCACATGCATCTTTTGGTAGACGCGGATGAAGTTTTCTGCAAAACCACAAGATGTGCATGCAAATGGTGCTTTTGGCAGAACGCGCACGTGGATTTCTCCCAAACGACGTGCTAAGCATGCCGATGCTGCTCTTTTTAGCACCCGCGCAAGCATTTGTGCGAAAACGCGTTTTAAGCATGCACATGCATCTTTTGGTAGACGCGGATGAAGTTTTCTGCAAAACCACAAGATGTGCATGCAAATGGTGCTTTTTGCAGAACGCGCACGCGGATTTCTACCAAACGACGTGCTAAGCTTGCCGATGCTGCTCTTTTTAGCACCCGCGCACGGATTTGTGCGAAAACGCGTTTTAAGCATGCACATGCATCTTTTGGTAGACGCGGATGAAGTTTTCTGCAAAACCACAAGATGTGCATGCAAATGGTGCTTTTGGCAGAACGCGCACGTGGATTTCTCCCAAACGACGTGCTAAGCATGCCGATGCTGCTCTTTTTAGCACCCGCGCAAGCATTTGTGCGAAAACGCGTTTTAAGCATGCACATGCATCTTTTGGTAGACGCGGATGAAGTTTTCTGCAAAACCACAAGATGTGCATGCAAATGGTGCTTTTTGCAGAACGCGCACGTGGATTTCTACCAAACGACGTGCTAAGCTTGCCGATGCTGCTCTTTTTAGCACCCGCGCACGGATTTGTGCGAAAACGCGTTTTAAGCATGCACATGCATCTTTTGGTAGACGCGGATGCAGTTTTCTGCAAAACCACAAGATGTGCATGCAAATGGTGCTTTTGGCAGAACGCGCACGTGGATTTCTCCCAAACGACGTGCTAAGCATGCCGATGCTGCTCTTTTTAGCACCCGCGCACGCATTTGTGCGAAAACGCGTTTTAAGCATGCACATGCATCTTTTGGTAGACGCGGATGAAGTTTTCTGCAAAACCACAAGATGTGCATGCAAATGGTGCTTTTTGCAGAACGCGCACGTGGATTTCTACCAAACGACGTGCTAAGCATGCCGATGCTGCTCTTTTTAGCACCCGCGCACGGATTTGTGCGAAAACGCGTTTTAAGCATGCACTTGCATCTTTTGGTAGACACGGATGAAGTTTTCTGCAATACCACAAGATGTGCATGCAAATGGTGCTTTTTGCAGAACGCGCACGTGGATTTCTACCAAACGACGTGCTAAGCATGCCGATGCTGCTCTTTTTAGCACCCGCGCACGCATTTGTGCGAAAACGCGTTTTAAGCATGCACATGCATCTTTTGGTAGACGCGGATGAAGTTTTCTGCAAAACCACAAGATGTGCATGCAAATGGTGCTTTTTGCAGAACGCGCACGTGGATTTCTACCAAACGACGTGCTAAGCATGCCGATGCTGCTATTTTTAGCACCCGCGCACGCATTTGTGCGAAAACGCGTTTTAAGCATGCACATGCATCTTTTGGTAGACGCGGATGAAGTTTTCTGCAAAACCACAAGATGTGCATGCAAATGGTGCTTTTTGCAGAACGCGCACGTGGATTTCTACCAAACGACGTGCTAAGCATGCCGATGCTGCTATTTTTAGCACCCGGGCACGCATTTGTGCGAAAACGCGTTTTAAGCATGCACATGCATCTTTTGGTAGACGCGGATGAAGTTTTCTGCAAAACCACCAGATGTGCATGCAAATGGTGCTTTTTGCAGAACGCGCACGTGGATTTCTACCAAACGACGTGCTAAGCATGCCGATGCTGCTCTTTTTAGCACCCGCGCACGCATTTGTGCGAAAACGCGTTTTAAGCATGCACATGCATCTTTTGGCAGACGCGGATGAAGTTTTCTGCAAAACCACAAGATGTGCATGCAAATGGTGCTTTTTGCAGAACGCGCACGTGGATTTCTACCAAACGACGTGCTAAGCATGCCGATGCTGCTCTTTTTAGCACCCGCGCAGGCATTTGTGCGAAAACGCGTTTTAAGCATGCACATGCATCTTTTGGTAGACGCGGATGAAGTTTTCTGCAAAACCACAAGATGTGCATGCAAATGGTGCTTTTTGCAGAACGCGCACGTGGATTTCTACCAAACGACGTGCTAAGCATGCCGATGCTGCTCTTTTTAGCACCCGCGCTCGGATTTGTGCGAAAACGCCTTTTAAGCATGCACATGCATCTTTTGGTAGACGCGGATGCAGTTTTCTGCAAAACCACAAGATGTGCATGCAAATGGTGCTTTTGGCAGAACGCGCACGTGGATTTCTCCCAAACGACGTGCTAAGCATGCCGATGCTGCTCTTTTTAGCACCCGCGCACGCATTTGTGCGAAAACGCGTTTTAAGCATGCACATGCATCTTTTGGTAGACGCGGATGAAGTTTTCTGCAAAACCACAAGATGTGCATGCAAATGGTGCTTTTGGCAGAACGCGCACGTGGATTTCTCCCAAACGACGTGCTAAGCATGCCGATGCTGCTCTTTTTAGCACCCGCGCAAGCATTTGTGCGAAAACGCGTTTTAAGCATGCACATGCATCTTTTGGTAGACGCGGATGAAGTTTTCTGCAAAACCACAAGATGTGCATGCAAATGGTGCTTTTTGCAGAACGCGCACGCGGATTTCTACCAAACGACGTGCTAAGCTTGCCGATGCTGCTCTTTTTAGCACCCGCGCACGGATTTGTGCGAAAACGCGTTTTAAGCATGCACATGCATCTTTTGGTAGACGCGGATGAAGTTTTCTGCAAAACCACAAGATGTGCATGCAAATGGTGCTTTTGGCAGAACGCGCACGTGGATTTCTCCCAAACGACGTGCTAAGCATGCCGATGCTGCTCTTTTTAGCACCCGCGCAAGCATTTGTGCGAAAACGCGTTTTAAGCATGCACATGCATCTTTTGGTAGACGCGGATGAAGTTTTCTGCAAAACCACAAGATGTGCATGCAAATGGTGCTTTTTGCAGAACGCGCACGTGGATTTCTACCAAACGACGTGCTAAGCTTGCCGATGCTGCTCTTTTTAGCACCCGCGCACGGATTTGTGCGAAAACGCGTTTTAAGCATGCACATGCATCTTTTGGTAGACGCGGATGCAGTTTTCTGCAAAACCACAAGATGTGCATGCAAATGGTGCTTTTGGCAGAACGCGCACGTGGATTTCTCCCAAACGACGTGCTAAGCATGCCGATGCTGCTCTTTTTAGCACCCGCGCACGCATTTGTGCGAAAACGCGTTTTAAGCATGCACATGCATCTTTTGGTAGACGCGGATGAAGTTTTCTGCAAAACCACAAGATGTGCATGCAAATGGTGCTTTTTGCAGAACGCGCACGTGGATTTCTACCAAACGACGTGCTAAGCATGCCGATGCTGCTCTTTTTAGCACCCGCGCACGGATTTGTGCGAAAACGCGTTTTAAGCATGCACTTGCATCTTTTGGTAGACACGGATGAAGTTTTCTGCAATACCACAAGATGTGCATGCAAATGGTGCTTTTTGCAGAACGCGCACGTGGATTTCTACCAAACGACGTGCTAAGCATGCCGATGCTGCTCTTTTTAGCACCCGCGCACGCATTTGTGCGAAAACGCGTTTTAAGCATGCACATGCATCTTTTGGTAGACGCGGATGAAGTTTTCTGCAAAACCACAAGATGTGCATGCAAATGGTGCTTTTTGCAGAACGCGCACGTGGATTTCTACCAAACGACGTGCTAAGCATGCCGATGCTGCTATTTTTAGCACCCGCGCACGCATTTGTGCGAAAACGCGTTTTAAGCATGCACATGCATCTTTTGGTAGACGCGGATGAAGTTTTCTGCAAAACCACAAGATGTGCATGCAAATGGTGCTTTTTGCAGAACGCGCACGTGGATTTCTACCAAACGACGTGCTAAGCATGCCGATGCTGCTATTTTTAGCACCCGGGCACGCATTTGTGCGAAAACGCGTTTTAAGCATGCACATGCATCTTTTGGTAGACGCGGATGAAGTTTTCTGCAAAACCACCAGATGTGCATGCAAATGGTGCTTTTTGCAGAACGCGCACGTGGATTTCTACCAAACGACGTGCTAAGCATGCCGATGCTGCTCTTTTTAGCACCCGCGCACGCATTTGTGCGAAAACGCGTTTTAAGCATGCACATGCATCTTTTGGCAGACGCGGATGAAGTTTTCTGCAAAACCACAAGATGTGCATGCAAATGGTGCTTTTTGCAGAACGCGCACGTGGATTTCTACCAAACGACGTGCTAAGCATGCCGATGCTGCTCTTTTTAGCACCCGCGCAGGCATTTGTGCGAAAACGCGTTTTAAGCATGCACATGCATCTTTTGGTAGACGCGGATGAAGTTTTCTGCAAAACCACAAGATGTGCATGCAAATGGTGCTTTTTGCAGAACGCGCACGTGGATTTCTACCAAACGACGTGCTAAGCATGCCGATGCTGCTCTTTTTAGCACCCGCGCTCGGATTTGTGCGAAAACGCCTTTTAAGCATGCACATGCATCTTTTGGTAGACGCGGATGCAGTTTTCTGCAAAACCACAAGATGTGCATGCAAATGGTGCTTTTGGCAGAACGCGCACGTGGATTTCTCCCAAACGACGTGCTAAGCATGCCGATGCTGCTCTTTTTAGCACCCGCGCACGCATTTGTGCGAAAACGCGTTTTAAGCATGCACATGCATCTTTTGGTAGACGCGGATGAAGTTTTCTGCAAAACCACAAGATGTGCATGCAAATGGTGCTTTTTGCAGAACGCGCACGTGGATTTCTACCAAACGACGTGCTAAGCATGCCGATGCTGCTCTTTTTAGCACCCGCGCACGGATTTGTGCGAAAACGCGTTTTAAGCATGCACTTGCATCTTTTGGTAGACACGGATGAAGTTTTCTGCAATACCACAAGATGTGCATGCAAATGGTGCTTTTTGCAGAACGCGCACGTGGATTTCTACCAAACGACGTGCTAAGCATGCCGATGCTGCTCTTTTTAGCACCCGCGCACGGATTTGTGCGAAAACGCGTTTTAAGCATGCACTTGCATCTTTTGGTAGACACGGATGAAGTTTTCTGCAATACCACAAGATGTGCATGCAAATGGTGCTTTTTGCAGAACGCGCACGTGGATTTCTACCAAACGACGTGCTAAGCATGCCGATGCTGCTCTTTTTAGCACCCGCGCACGCATTTGTGCGAAAACGCGTTTTAAGCATGCACATGCATCTTTTGGTAGACGCGGATGAAGTTTTCTGCAAAACCACAAGATGTGCATGCAAATGGTGCTTTTTGCAGAACGCGCACGTGGATTTCTACCAAACGACGTGCTAAGCATGCCGATGCTGCTATTTTTAGCACCCGCGCACGCATTTGTGCGAAAACGCGTTTTAAGCATGCACATGCATCTTTTGGTAGACGCGGATGAAGTTTTCTGCAAAACCACAAGATGTGCATGCAAATGGTGCTTTTTGCAGAACGCGCACGTGGATTTCTACCAAACGACGTGCTAAGCATGCCGATGCTGCTATTTTTAGCACCCGGGCACGCATTTGTGCGAAAACGCGTTTTAAGCATGCACATGCATCTTTTGGTAGACGCGGATGAAGTTTTCTGCAAAACCACCAGATGTGCATGCAAATGGTGCTTTTTGCAGAACGCGCACGTGGATTTCTACCAAACGACGTGCTAAGCATGCCGATGCTGCTCTTTTTAGCACCCGCGCACGCATTTGTGCGAAAACGCGTTTTAAGCATGCACATGCATCTTTTGGCAGACGCGGATGAAGTTTTCTGCAAAACCACAAGATGTGCATGCAAATGGTGCTTTTTGCAGAACGCGCACGTGGATTTCTACCAAACGACGTGCTAAGCATGCCGATGCTGCTCTTTTTAGCACCCGCGCAGGCATTTGTGCGAAAACGCGTTTTAAGCATGCACATGCATCTTTTGGTAGACGCGGATGAAGTTTTCTGCAAAACCACAAGATGTGCATGCAAATGGTGCTTTTTGCAGAACGCGCACGTGGATTTCTACCAAACGACGTGCTAAGCATGCCGATGCTGCTCTTTTTAGCACCCGCGCTCGGATTTGTGCGAAAACGCCTTTTAAGCATGCACATGCATCTTTTGGTAGACGCGGATGCAGTTTTCTGCAAAACCACAAGATGTGCATGCAAATGGTGCTTTTGGCAGAACGCGCACGTGGATTTCTCCCAAACGACGTGCTAAGCATGCCGATGCTGCTCTTTTTAGCACCCGCGCACGCATTTGTGCGAAAACGCGTTTTAAGCATGCACATGCATCTTTTGGTAGACGCGGATGAAGTTTTCTGCAAAACCACAAGATGTGCATGCAAATGGTGCTTTTTGCAGAACGCGCACGTGGATTTCTACCAAACGACGTGCTAAGCATGCCGATGCTGCTCTTTTTAGCACCCGCGCACGGATTTGTGCGAAAACGCGTTTTAAGCATGCACTTGCATCTTTTGGTAGACACGGATGAAGTTTTCTGCAATACCACAAGATGTGCATGCAAATGGTGCTTTTTGCAGAACGCGCACGTGGATTTCTACCAAACGACGTGCTAAGCATGCCGATGCTGCTCTTTTTAGCACCCGCGCACGGATTTGTGCGAAAACGCGTTTTAAGCATGCACTTGCATCTTTTGGTAGACACGGATGAAGTTTTCTGCAATACCACAAGATGTGCATGCAAATGGTGCTTTTTGCAGAACGCGCACGTGGATTTCTACCAAACGACGTGCTAAGCATGCCGATGCTGCTCTTTTTAGCACCCGCGCACGCATTTGTGCGAAAACGCGTTTTAAGCATGCACATGCATCTTTTGGTAGACGCGGATGAAGTTTTCTGCAAAACCACAAGATGTGCATGCAAATGGTGCTTTTTGCAGAACGCGCACGTGGATTTCTACCAAACGACGTGCTAAGCATGCCGATGCTGCTATTTTTAGCACCCGCGCACGCATTTGTGCGAAAACGCGTTTTAAGCATGCACATGCATCTTTTGGTAGACGCGGATGAAGTTTTCTGCAAAACCACAAGATGTGCATGCAAATGGTGCTTTTTGCAGAACGCGCACGTGGATTTCTACCAAACGACGTGCTAAGCATGCCGATGCTGCTATTTTTAGCACCCGGGCACGCATTTGTGCGAAAACGCGTTTTAAGCATGCACATGCATCTTTTGGTAGACGCGGATGAAGTTTTCTGCAAAACCACCAGATGTGCATGCAAATGGTGCTTTTTGCAGAACGCGCACGTGGATTTCTACCAAACGACGTGCTAAGCATGCCGATGCTGCTCTTTTTAGCACCCGCGCACGCATTTGTGCGAAAACGCGTTTTAAGCATGCACATGCATCTTTTGGCAGACGCGGATGAAGTTTTCTGCAAAACCACAAGATGTGCATGCAAATGGTGCTTTTTGCAGAACGCGCACGTGGATTTCTACCAAACGACGTGCTAAGCATGCCGATGCTGCTCTTTTTAGCACCCGCGCAGGCATTTGTGCGAAAACGCGTTTTAAGCATGCACATGCATCTTTTGGTAGACGCGGATGAAGTTTTCTGCAAAACCACAAGATGTGCATGCAAATGGTGCTTTTTGCAGAACGCGCACGTGGATTTCTACCAAACGACGTGCTAAGCATGCCGATGCTGCTCTTTTTAGCACCCGCGCTCGGATTTGTGCGAAAACGCCTTTTAAGCATGCACATGCATCTTTTGGTAGACGCGGATGCAGTTTTCTGCAAAACCACAAGATGTGCATGCAAATGGTGCTTTTGGCAGAACGCGCACGTGGATTTCTCCCAAACGACGTGCTAAGCATGCCGATGCTGCTCTTTTTAGCACCCGCGCACGCATTTGTGCGAAAACGCGTTTTAAGCATGCACATGCATCTTTTGGTAGACGCGGATGAAGTTTTCTGCAAAACCACAAGATGTGCATGCAAATGGTGCTTTTTGCAGAACGCGCACGTGGATTTCTACCAAACGACGTGCTAAGCATGCCGATGCTGCTCTTTTTAGCACCCGCGCACGGATTTGTGCGAAAACGCGTTTTAAGCATGCACTTGCATCTTTTGGTAGACACGGATGAAGTTTTCTGCAATACCACAAGATGTGCATGCAAATGGTGCTTTTTGCAGAACGCGCACGTGGATTTCTACCAAACGACGTGCTAAGCATGCCGATGCTGCTCTTTTTAGCACCCGCGCACGCATTTGTGCGAAAACGCGTTTTAAGCATGCACATGCATCTTTTGGTAGACGCGGATGAAGTTTTCTGCAAAACCACAAGATGTGCATGCAAATGGTGCTTTTTGCAGAACGCGCACGTGGATTTCTACCAAACGACGTGCTAAGCATGCCGATGCTGCTATTTTTAGCACCCGCGCACGCATTTGTGCGAAAACGCGTTTTAAGCATGCACATGCATCTTTTGGTAGACGCGGATGAAGTTTTCTGCAAAACCACAAGATGTGCATGCAAATGGTGCTTTTTGCAGAACGCGCACGTGGATTTCTACCAAACGACGTGCTAAGCATGCCGATGCTGCTATTTTTAGCACCCGGGCACGCATTTGTGCGAAAACGCGTTTTAAGCATGCACATGCATCTTTTGGTAGACGCGGATGAAGTTTTCTGCAAAACCACCAGATGTGCATGCAAATGGTGCTTTTTGCAGAACGCGCACGTGGATTTCTACCAAACGAGGTGCTAAGCATGCCGATGCTGCTCTTTTTAGCACCCGCGCACGCATTTGTGCGAAAACGCGTTTTAAGCATGCACATGCATCTTTTGGTAGACGCGGATGAAGTTTTCTGCAAAACCACAAGATGTGCATGCAAATGGTGCTTTTTGCAGAACGCGCACGTGGATTTCTACCAAACGACGTGCTAAGCATGCCGATGCTGCTCTTTTTAGCACCCGCGCAGGCATTTGTGCGAAAACGCGTTTTAAGCATGCACATGCATCTTTTGGTAGACGCGGATGAAGTTTTCTGCAAAACCACAAGATGTGCATGCAAATGGTGCTTTTTGCAGAACGCGCACGTGGATTTCTACCAAACGACGTGCTAAGCATGCCGATGCTGCTCTTTTTAGCACCCGCGCTCGGATTTGTGCGAAAACGCCTTTTAAGCATGCACATGCATCTTTTGGTAGACGCGGATGAAGTTTTCTGCAAAACCACAAGATGTGCATGCAAATGGTGCTTTTGGCAGAACGCGCACGTGGATTTCTACCAAACGACGTGCTAAGCATGCCGATGCTGCTCTTTTTAGCACCCGCGCACGCATTTGTCCGAAAACGCGTTTTAAGCATGCACATGCATCTTTTGGTAGACGCGGATGAAGTTTTCTGCAAAACCACAAGATGTGCATGCAAATGGTTCTTTTTGCAGAACGCGCACGTGGATTTCTACCAAACGACGTGCTAAGCATGCCGATGCTGCTATTTTTAGCACCCGCGCACGCATTTGTGCGAAAACGCGTTTTAAGCATGCACATGCATCTTTTGGTAGACGCGGATGAAGTTTTCTGCAAAACCACAAGATGTGCATGCAAATGGTGCTTTTTGCAGAACGCGCACGTGGATTTCTACCAAACGACGTGCTAAGCATGCCGATGCTGCTCTTTTTAGCACCCGCGCACGCATTTGTGCGAAAACGCGTTTTAAGCATGCGCATGCATCTTTTGGTAGACGCGGATGAAGTTTTCTGCAAAACCACAAGATGTGCATGCAAATGGTGCTTTTGGCAGAACGCGCACGTGGATTTCTACCAAACGACGTGCTAAGCATGCCGATGCTGCTCTTTTTAGCACCCGCGCACGGATTTGTGCGAAAACGCGTTTTAAGCATGCACATGCATCTTTTGGTAGACGCGGATGAAGTTTTCTGCAAAACCACAAGATGTGCATGCAAATGGTGCTTTTGGCAGAACGCGCACGTGGATTTCCACCAAACGACGTGCTAAGCATGCCGATGCTGCTCTTTTTAGCACCCGCGCACGCATTTGTGCGAAAACGCGTTTTAAGCATGCACATGCATCTTTTGGTAGACGCGGATGAAGTTTTCTGCAAAACCACAAGATGTGCATGCAAATGGTGCTTTTTGCAGAACGCGCACGTGGATTTCTACCAAACGACGTGCTAAGCATGCCGATGCTGCTCTTTTTAGCACCCGCGCACGCATTTGTGCGAAAACGCGTTTTAAGCATGCACATGCATCTTTTGGTAGACGCGGATGAAGTTTTCTGCAAAACCACAAGATGTGCATGCAAATGGTGCTTTTTGCAGAACGCGCACGTGGATTTCTACCAAACGGCGTGCTAAGCTTGCCGATGCTGCTCTTTTTAGCACCCGCGCACGGATTTGTGCGAAAACGCGTTTTAAGCATGCACATGCATCTTTTGGTAGACGCGGATGAAGTTTTCTGCAAAACCACAAGATGTGCATGCAAATGGTGCTTTTGGCAGAACGCGCACGTGGATTTCTACCAAACGACGTGCTAAGCATGCCGATGCTGCTCTTTTTAGCACCCGCGCACGGATTTGTGCGAAAACGCGTTTTAAGCATGCACATGCATCTTTTGGTAGACGCGGATGAAGTTTTCTGCAAAACCACAAGATGTGCATGCAAATGGTGCTTTTTGCAGAACGCGCACGTGGATTTCTACCAAACGACGTGCTAAGCATGCCGATGCTGCTCTTTTTAGCACCCGCGCACGCATTTGTGCGAAAACGCGTTTTAAGCATGCACATGCATCTTTTGGTAGACGCGGATGAAGTTTTCTGCAAAACCACAAGATGTGCATGCAAATGGTGCTTTTTGCAGAACGCGCTCGTGGATTTCTACCAAACAATGTGCTAAGCATGCCGATGCTGCTCTTTTTAGCACCCGCGCACGCATTTGTGCGAAAACGCGTTTTAAGCATGCACATGCATCTTTTGGTAGACGCGGATGAAGTTTTCTGCAAAACCACAAGATGTGCATGCAAATGGTGCTTTTTGCAGAACGCGCACGTGGATTTCTACCAAACGACGTGCTAGGCATGCCGATGCTGCTATTTTAGCACCCGCGCACGGATTTGTGCGAAAACGCGTTTTAAGCATGCACATGCATCTTTTGGTAGACGCGGATGAAGTTTTCTGCAAAACCACAAGATGTGCATGCAAATGGTGCTTTTGGCAGAACGCGCTCGTGAATTTCTACCAACCGACGTGCTAAGCATGCCGATGCTGCTCTTTTTTGCACCCGCGCACGCATTTGTGCGAAAACGCGTTTTAAGCATGCACATGCATCTTTTGGTAGACGCGGATGAAGTTTTCTGCAAAACCACAAGATGTGCATGCAAATGGTGCTTTTTGCAGAACGCGCACGTGGATTTCTACCAAACGACGTGCTAAGCTTGCCGATGCTGCTCTTTTTAGCACCCGCGCACGGATTTGTGCGAAAACGCGTTTTAAGCATGCACATGCATCTTTTGGTAGACGCGGATGAAGTTTTCTGCAAAACCACAAGATGTGCATGCAAATGGTGCTTTTGGCAGAACGCGCACGTGGATTTCTCCCAAACGACGTGCTAAGCATGCCGATGCTGCTCTTTTTAGCACCCGCGCACGCATTTGTGCGAAAACGCGTTTTAAGCATGCACATGCATCTTTTGGTAGACGCGGATGAAGTTTTCTGCAAAACCACAAGATGTGCATGCAAATGGTGCTTTTTGCAGAACGCGCACGTGGATTTCTACCAAACGACGTGCTAAGCTTGCCGATGCTGCTCTTTTTAGCACCCGCGCACGGATTTGTGCGAAAACGCGTTTTAAGCATGCACATGCATCTTTTGGTAGACGCGGATGAAGTTTTCTGCAAAACCACAAGATGTGCATGCAAATGGTGCTTTTGGCAGAACGCGCACGTGGATTTCTCCCAAACGACGTGCTAAGCATGCCGATGCTGCTCTTTTTAGCACCCGCGCAAGCATTTGTGCGAAAACGCGTTTTAAGCATGCACATGCATCTTTTGGTAGACGCGGATGAAGTTTTCTGCAAAACCACAAGATGTGCATGCAAATGGTGCTTTTTGCAGAACGCGCACGCGGATTTCTACCAAACGACGTGCTAAGCTTGCCGATGCTGCTCTTTTTAGCACCCGCGCACGGATTTGTGCGAAAACGCGTTTTAAGCATGCACATGCATCTTTTGGTAGACGCGGATGAAGTTTTCTGCAAAACCACAAGATGTGCATGCAAATGGTGCTTTTGGCAGAACGCGCACGTGGATTTCTCCCAAACGACGTGCTAAGCATGCCGATGCTGCTCTTTTTAGCACCCGCGCAAGCATTTGTGCGAAAACGCGTTTTAAGCATGCACATGCATCTTTTGGTAGACGCGGATGAAGTTTTCTGCAAAACCACAAGATGTGCATGCAAATGGTGCTTTTTGCAGAACGCGCACGTGGATTTCTACCAAACGACGTGCTAAGCTTGCCGATGCTGCTCTTTTTAGCACCCGCGCACGGATTTGTGCGAAAACGCGTTTTAAGCATGCACATGCATCTTTTGGTAGACGCGGATGCAGTTTTCTGCAAAACCACAAGATGTGCATGCAAATGGTGCTTTTGGCAGAACGCGCACGTGGATTTCTCCCAAACGACGTGCTAAGCATGCCGATGCTGCTCTTTTTAGCACCCGCGCACGCATTTGTGCGAAAACGCGTTTTAAGCATGCACATGCATCTTTTGGTAGACGCGGATGAAGTTTTCTGCAAAACCACAAGATGTGCATGCAAATGGTGCTTTTTGCAGAACGCGCACGTGGATTTCTACCAAACGACGTGCTAAGCATGCCGATGCTGCTCTTTTTAGCACCCGCGCACGGATTTGTGCGAAAACGCGTTTTAAGCATGCACTTGCATCTTTTGGTAGACACGGATGAAGTTTTCTGCAATACCACAAGATGTGCATGCAAATGGTGCTTTTTGCAGAACGCGCACGTGGATTTCTACCAAACGACGTGCTAAGCATGCCGATGCTGCTCTTTTTAGCACCCGCGCACGCATTTGTGCGAAAACGCGTTTTAAGCATGCACATGCATCTTTTGGTAGACGCGGATGAAGTTTTCTGCAAAACCACAAGATGTGCATGCAAATGGTGCTTTTTGCAGAACGCGCACGTGGATTTCTACCAAACGACGTGCTAAGCATGCCGATGCTGCTATTTTTAGCACCCGCGCACGCATTTGTGCGAAAACGCGTTTTAAGCATGCACATGCATCTTTTGGTAGACGCGGATGAAGTTTTCTGCAAAACCACAAGATGTGCATGCAAATGGTGCTTTTTGCAGAACGCGCACGTGGATTTCTACCAAACGACGTGCTAAGCATGCCGATGCTGCTATTTTTAGCACCCGGGCACGCATTTGTGCGAAAACGCGTTTTAAGCATGCACATGCATCTTTTGGTAGACGCGGATGAAGTTTTCTGCAAAACCACCAGATGTGCATGCAAATGGTGCTTTTTGCAGAACGCGCACGTGGATTTCTACCAAACGACGTGCTAAGCATGCCGATGCTGCTCTTTTTAGCACCCGCGCACGCATTTGTGCGAAAACGCGTTTTAAGCATGCACATGCATCTTTTGGTAGACGCGGATGAAGTTTTCTGCAAAACCACAAGATGTGCATGCAAATGGTGCTTTTTGCAGAACGCGCACGTGGATTTCTACCAAACGACGTGCTAAGCATGCCGATGCTGCTCTTTTTAGCACCCGCGCAGGCATTTGTGCGAAAACGCGTTTTAAGCATGCACATGCATCTTTTGGTAGACGCGGATGAAGTTTTCTGCAAAACCACAAGATGTGCATGCAAATGGTGCTTTTTGCAGAACGCGCACGTGGATTTCTACCAAACGACGTGCTAAGCATGCCGATGCTGCTCTTTTTAGCACCCGCGCTCGGATTTGTGCGAAAACGCCTTTTAAGCATGCACATGCATCTTTTGGTAGACGCGGATGAAGTTTTCTGCAAAACCACAAGATGTGCATGCAAATGGTGCTTTTGGCAGAACGCGCACGTGGATTTCTACCAAACGACGTGCTAAGCATGCCGATGCTGCTCTTTTTAGCACCCGCGCACGCATTTGTCCGAAAACGCGTTTTAAGCATGCACATGCATCTTTTGGTAGACGCGGATGAAGTTTTCTGCAAAACCACAAGATGTGCATGCAAATGGTTCTTTTTGCAGAACGCGCACGTGGATTTCTACCAAACGACGTGCTAAGCATGCCGATGCTGCTATTTTTAGCACCCGCGCACGCATTTGTGCGAAAACGCGTTTTAAGCATGCACATGCATCTTTTGGTAGACGCGGATGAAGTTTTCTGCAAAACCACAAGATGTGCATGCAAATGGTGCTTTTTGCAGAACGCGCACGTGGATTTCTACCAAACGACGTGCTAAGCATGCCGATGCTGCTCTTTTTAGCACCCGCGCACGCATTTGTGCGAAAACGCGTTTTAAGCATGCGCATGCATCTTTTGGTAGACGCGGATGAAGTTTTCTGCAAAACCACAAGATGTGCATGCAAATGGTGCTTTTGGCAGAACGCGCACGTGGATTTCTACCAAACGACGTGCTAAGCATGCCGATGCTGCTCTTTTTAGCACCCGCGCACGGATTTGTGCGAAAACGCGTTTTAAGCATGCACATGCATCTTTTGGTAGACGCGGATGAAGTTTTCTGCAAAACCACAAGATGTGCATGCAAATGGTGCTTTTGGCAGAACGCGCACGTGGATTTCCACCAAACGACGTGCTAAGCATGCCGATGCTGCTCTTTTTAGCACCCGCGCACGCATTTGTGCGAAAACGCGTTTTAAGCATGCACATGCATCTTTTGGTAGACGCGGATGAAGTTTTCTGCAAAACCACAAGATGTGCATGCAAATGGTGCTTTTTGCAGAACGCGCACGTGGATTTCTACCAAACGACGTGCTAAGCATGCCGATGCTGCTCTTTTTAGCACCCGCGCACGCATTTGTGCGAAAACGCGTTTTAAGCATGCACATGCATCTTTTGGTAGACGCGGATGAAGTTTTCTGCAAAACCACAAGATGTGCATGCAAATGGTGCTTTTTGCAGAACGCGCACGTGGATTTCTACCAAACGGCGTGCTAAGCTTGCCGATGCTGCTCTTTTTAGCACCCGCGCACGGATTTGTGCGAAAACGCGTTTTAAGCATGCACATGCATCTTTTGGTAGACGCGGATGAAGTTTTCTGCAAAACCACAAGATGTGCATGCAAATGGTGCTTTTGGCAGAACGCGCACGTGGATTTCTACCAAACGACGTGCTAAGCATGCCGATGCTGCTCTTTTTAGCACCCGCGCACGGATTTGTGCGAAAACGCGTTTTAAGCATGCACATGCATCTTTTGGTAGACGCGGATGAAGTTTTCTGCAAAACCACAAGATGTGCATGCAAATGGTGCTTTTTGCAGAACGCGCACGTGGATTTCTACCAAACGACGTGCTAAGCATGCCGATGCTGCTCTTTTTAGCACCCGCGCACGCATTTGTGCGAAAACGCGTTTTAAGCATGCACATGCATCTTTTGGTAGACGCGGATGAAGTTTTCTGCAAAACCACAAGATGTGCATGCAAATGGTGCTTTTTGCAAAACGCGCTCGTGGATTTCTACCAAACAATGTGCTAAGCATGCCGATGCTGCTCTTTTTAGCACCCGCGCACGCATTTGTGCGAAAACGCGTTTTAAGCATGCACATGCATCTTTTGGTAGACGCGGATGAAGTTTTCTGCAAAACCACAAGATGTGCATGCAAATGGTGCTTTTTGCAGAACGCGCACGTGGATTTCTACCAAACGACGTGCTAGGCATGCCGATGCTGCTATTTTAGCACCCGCGCACGTATTTGTGCGAAAACGCGTTTTTAAGCATGCACATGCATCTTTTGGTAGACGCGGATGAAGTTTTCTGCAAAACCACAAGATGTGCATGCAAATGGTGCTTTTGGCAGAACGCGCTCGTGAATTTCTACCAACCGACGTGCTAAGCATGCCGATGCTGCTCTTTTTTGCACCCGCGCACGCATTTGTGCGAAAACGCGTTTTAAGCATGCACATGCATCTTTTGGTAGACGCGGATGAAGTTTTCTGCAAAACCACAAGATGTGCATGCAAATGGTGCTTTTTGCAGAACGCGCACGTGGATTTCTACCAAACGACGTGCTAAGCTTGCCGATGCTGCTCTTTTTAGCACCCGCGCACGGATTTGTGCGAAAACGCGTTTTAAGCATGCACATGCATCTTTTGGTAGACGCGGATGAAGTTTTCTGCAAAACCACAAGATGTGCATGCAAATGGTGCTTTTGGCAGAACGCGCACGTGGATTTCTCCCAAACGACGTGCTAAGCATGCCGATGCTGCTCTTTTTAGCACCCGCGCACGCATTTGTGCGAAAACGCGTTTTAAGCATGCACATGCATCTTTTGGTAGACGCGGATGAAGTTTTCTGCAAAACCACAAGATGTGCATGCAAATGGTGCTTTTTGCAGAACGCGCACGTGGATTTCTACCAAACGACGTGCTAAGCTTGCCGATGCTGCTCTTTTTAGCACCCGCGCACGGATTTGTGCGAAAACGCGTTTTAAGCATGCACATGCATCTTTTGGTAGACGCGGATGAAGTTTTCTGCAAAACCACAAGATGTGCATGCAAATGGTGCTTTTGGCAGAACGCGCACGTGGATTTCTCCCAAACGACGTGCTAAGCATGCCGATGCTGCTCTTTTTAGCACCCGCGCAAGCATTTGTGCGAAAACGCGTTTTAAGCATGCACATGCATCTTTTGGTAGACGCGGATGAAGTTTTCTGCAAAACCACAAGATGTGCATGCAAATGGTGCTTTTTGCAGAACGCGCACGTGGATTTCTACCAAACGACGTGCTAAGCTTGCCGATGCTGCTCTTTTTAGCACCCGCGCACGGATTTGTGCGAAAACGCGTTTTTAAGCATGCACATGCATCTTTTGGTAGACGCGGATGCAGTTTTCTGCAAAACCACAAGATGTGCATGCAAATGGTGCTTTTGGCAGAACGCGCACGTGGATTTCTCCCAAACGACGTGCTAAGCATGCCGATGCTGCTCTTTTTAGCACCCGCGCACGCATTTGTGCGAAAACGCGTTTTAAGCATGCACATGCATCTTTTGGTAGACGCGGATGAAGTTTTCTGCAAAACCACAAGATGTGCATGCAAATGGTGCTTTTTGCAGAACGCGCACGTGGATTTCTACCAAACGACGTGCTAAGCATGCCGATGCTGCTCTTTTTAGCACCCGCGCACGGATTTGTGCGAAAACGCGTTTTAAGCATGCACTTGCATCTTTTGGTAGACACGGATGAAGTTTTCTGCAATACCACAAGATGTGCATGCAAATGGTGCTTTTTGCAGAACGCGCACGTGGATTTCTACCAAACGACGTGCTAAGCATGCCGATGCTGCTCTTTTTAGCACCCGCGCACGCATTTGTGCGAAAACGCGTTTTAAGCATGCACATGCATCTTTTGGTAGACGCGGATGAAGTTTTCTGCAAAACCACAAGATGTGCATGCAAATGGTGCTTTTTGCAGAACGCGCACGTGGATTTCTACCAAACGACGTGCTAAGCATGCCGATGCTGCTATTTTTAGCACCCGCGCACGCATTTGTGCGAAAACGCGTTTTAAGCATGCACATGCATCTTTTGGTAGACGCGGGTGAAGTTTTCTGCAAAACCACAAGATGTGCATGCAAATGGTGCTTTTTGCAAAACGCGCACGTGGATTTCTACCAAACGACGTGCTAAGCATGCCGATGCTGCTATTTTTAGCACCCGGGCACGCATTTGTGCGAAAACGCGTTTTAAGCATGCACATGCATCTTTTGGTAGACGCGGATGAAGTTTTCGGCAAAACCACCAGATGTGCATGCAAATGGTGCTTTTTGCAGAACGCGCACGTGGATTTCTACCAAACGACGTGCTAAGCATGCCGATGCTGCTCTTTTTAGCACCCGCGCACGCATTTGTGCGAAAACGCGTTTTAAGCATGCACATGCATCTTTTGGTAGACGCGGATGAAGTTTTCTGCAAAACCACAAGATGTGCATGCAAATGGTGCTTTTTGCAGAACGCGCACGTGGATTTCTACCAAACGACGTGCTAAGCATGCCGATGCTGCTCTTTTTAGCACCCGCGCAGGCATTTGTGCGAAAACGCGTTTTAAGCATGCACATGCATCTTTTGGTAGACGCGGATGAAGTTTTCTGCAAAACCACAAGATGTGCATGCAAATGGTGCTTTTTGCAGAACGCGCACGTGGATTTCTACCAAACGACGTGCTAAGCATGCCGATGCTGCTCTTTTTAGCACCCGCGCTCGGATTTGTGCCAAAACGCGTTTTAAGCATGCACATGCATCTTTTGGTAGACGCGGATGAAGTTTTCTGCAAAACCACAAGATGTGCATGCAAATGGTGCTTTTGGCAGAACGCGCACGTGGATTTCTACCAAACGACGTGCTAAGCATGCCGATGCTGCTCTTTTTAGCACCCGCGCACGCATTTGTCCGAAAACGCGTTTTAAGCATGCACATGCATCTTTTGGTAGACGCGGATGAAGTTTTCTGCAAAACCACAAGATGTGCATGCAAATGGTTCTTTTTGCAGAACGCGCACGTGGATTTCTACCAAACGACGTGCTAAGCATGCCGATGCTGCTATTTTTAGCACCCGCGCACGCATTTGTGCGAAAACGCGTTTTAAGCATGCACATGCATCTTTTGGTAGACGCGGATGAAGTTTTCTGCAAAACCACAAGATGTGCATGCAAATGGTGCTTTTTGCAGAACGCGCACGTGGATTTCTACCAAACGACGTGCTAAGCATGCCGATGCTGCTCTTTTTAGCACCCGCGCACGCATTTGTGCGAAAACGCGTTTTAAGCATGCACATGCATCTTTTGGTAGACGCGGATGAAGTTTTCTGCAAAACCACAAGATGTGCATGCAAATGGTGCTTTTTGCAGAACGCGCACGTGGATTTCTACCAAACGACGTGCTAAGCATGCCGATGCTGCTCTTTTTAGCACCCGCGCAGGCATTTGTCCGAAAACGCGTTTTAAGCATGCACATGCATCTTTTGGTAGACGCGGATGAAGTTTTCTGCAAAACCACAAGATGTGCATGCAAATGGTGCTTTTTGCAGAACGCGCACGTGGATTTCTACCAAACGACGTGCTAAGCATGCCGATGCTGCTCTTTTTAGCACCCGCGCACGGATTTGTGCGAAAACGCGTTTTAAGCATGCACATGCATCTTTTGGTAGACGCGGATGAAGTTTTCTGCAAAACCACAAGATATGCATGCAAATGGTGCTTTTGGCAGAACGCGCACGTGGATTTCTACCAAACGAGGTGCTAAGCATGCCGATGCTGCTCTTTTTAGCACCCGCGCACGCATTTGTGCGAAAACGCGTTTTAAGCATGCACATGCATCTTTTGGTAGACGCGGATGAAGTTTTCTGCAAAACCACAAGATGTCCATGCAAATGGTGCTTTTTGCAGAACGCGCTCGTGGATTTCTACCAAACGACGTGCTAAGCATGCCGATGCTGCTCTTTTTAGCACCCGCGCACGCATTTGTGCGAAAACGCGTTTTAAGCATGCACATGCATCTTTTGGTAGACGCGGATGAAGTTTTCTGCAAAACCACAAGATGTGCATGCAAATGGTGCTTTTTGCAGAACGCGCACGTGGATTTCTACCAAACGACGTGCTAAGCATGCCGATGCTGCTCTTTTTAGCACCCGCGCACGGATTTGTGCGAAAACGCGTTTTAGGCATGCACATGCATCTTTTGGTAGACGCGGATGAAGTTTTCTGCAAAACCACAAGATGTGCATGCAAATGGTGCTTTTTGCAGAACGCGCACGTGGATTTCTACCAAACGACGTGCTAAGCATGCCGATGCTTCTCTTTTTAGCACCCGCGCACGCATTTGTGCGAAAACGCGTTTTAAGCATGCACATGCATCTTTTGGTAGACGCGGATGAAGTTTTCTGCAAAACCACAAGATGTGCATGCAAATGGTGCTTTTTGCAGAACGCGCACGTGGATTTCTACCAAACGACGTGCTAAGCATGCCGATGCTGCTCTTTTTAGCACCCGCGCACGGATTTGTGCGAAAACGCGTTTTAAGCATGCACATGCATCTTTTGGTAGACGCGGATGAAGTTTTCTGCAAAACCACAAGATGTGCATGCAAATGGTGCTTTTGGCAGAACGCGCACGTGGATTTCTACCAAACGACGTGCTAAGCATGCCGATGCTGCTCTTTTTAGCACCCGCGCACGCATTTGTGCGAAAACGCGTTTTAAGCATGCACATGCATCTTTTGGTAGACGCGGATGAAGTTTTCTGCAAAACCACAAGATGTGCATGCAAATGGTGCTTTTTGCGGAACGCGCACGTGGATTTCTACCAAACGACGTGCTAAGCATGCCGA
The DNA here is from genome assembly GCF_023375885.2 of Dermacentor andersoni. Lineage (NCBI taxonomy): Eukaryota > Metazoa > Arthropoda > Arachnida > Ixodida > Ixodidae > Dermacentor > Dermacentor andersoni. Next base: position 138,700 of record NW_027314773.1, read on the forward strand.
TGCTGCTCTTTTTAGCACCCGCGCACGCATTTGTGCGAAAACGCGTTTTAAGCATGCACATGCATCTTTTGGTAGACGCGGATGAAGTTTTCTGCAAAACCACAAGATGTGCATGCAAATGGTTCTTTTTGCAGAACGCGCACGTGGATTTCTACCAAACGACGTGCTAAGCATGCCGATGCTGCTCTTTTTAGCACCCGCGCACGCATTTGTGCGAAAACGCGTTTTAAGCATGCACATGCATCTTTTGGTAGACGCGGATGAAGTTTTCTGCAAAACCACAAGATGTGCATGCAAATGGTGCTTTTGGCAGAACGCGCACGTGGATTTTTACCAAACGACGTGCTAAGCATGCCGATGCTGCTCTTTTTAGCACCCGCGCACGCATTTGTGCGAAAACGCGTTTTAAGCATGCACATGCATCTTTTGGTAGACGCGGATGAAGTTTTCTGCAAAACCACAAGATGTGCATGCAAATGGTGCTTTTTGCAGAACGCGCACGTGGATTTCTACCAAACGACGTGCTAAGCATGCCGATGCTGCTCTTTTTAGCACCCGCGCACGCATTTGTGCGAAAACGCGTTTTAAGCATGCACATGCATCTTTTGGTAGACGCGGATGAAGTTTTCTGCAAAACCACAAGATGTGCATGCAAATGGTGCTTTTTGCAGAACGCGCACGTGGATTTCTACCAAACGACGTGCTAAGCATGCCGATGCTGCTATTTTTAGCACCCGCGCACGCATTTGTGCGAAAACGCGTTTTAAGCATGCACATGCATCTTTTGGTAGACGCGGATGAAGTTTTCTGCAAAACCACAAGATGTGCATGCAAATGGTGCTTTTTGCAGAACGCGCACGTGGATTTCTACCAAACGACGTGCTAAGCATGCTGCCGATGCTGCTATTTTTAGCACCCGCGCACGCATTTGTGCGAAAACGCGTTTTAAACATGCACATGCATCTTTTGGTAGACGCGGATGAAGTTTTCTGCAAAACCACAAGATGTGCATGCAAATGGTGCTTTTTGCAGAACGCGCACGTGGATTTCTACCAACGACGTGCTAAGCATGCCGATGCTGCTCTTTTTAGCACCCGCGCACGCATTTGTCCGAAAACGCGTTTTAAGCATGCACATGCATCTTTTGGTAGACGCGGATGAAGTTTTCTGCAAAACCACAAGATGTGCATGCAAATGGTTCTTTTTGCAGAACGCGCACGTGGATTTCTACCAAACGACGTGCTAAGCATGCCGATGCTGCTATTTTTAGCACCCGCGCACGCATTTGTGCGAAAACGCGTTTTAAGCATGCACATGCATCTTTTGGTAGACGCGGATGAAGTTTTCTGCAAAACCACAAGATGTGCATGCAAATGGTGCTTTTTGCAGAACGCGCACGTGGATTTCTACCAAACGACGTGCTAAGCATGCCGATGCTGCTCTTTTTAGCACCCGCGCACGCATTTGTGCGAAAACGCGTTTTAAGCATGCACATGCATCTTTTGGTAGATGCGGATGAAGTTTTCTGCAAAACCACAAGATGTGCATGCAAATGGTGCTTTTTGCAGAACGCGCACGTGGATTTCTACCAAACGACGTGCTAAGCATGCCGATGCTGCTCTTTTTAGCACCCGCGCACGCATTTGTGCGAAAACGCGTTTTAAGCATGCACATGCATCTTTTGGTAGACGCGGATGAAGTTTTCCGCAAAACCACAAGATGTGCATGCCAATTGTGCTTTTGGCAGAACGCGCACGTGAATTTCTACCAAACGACGTGCTAAGCATGCCGATGCTGCTCTTTTTAGCACCCGCGCACGCATTTGTGCGAAAACGCGTTTTAAGCATGCAGATGCATCTTTTGGTAGACGCGGATGAAGTTTTCTGCAAAACCACAGGATGTGCATGCAAATGGTGCTTTTTCCAGAACGCGCACGTGGATTTCTACCAAACGACGTGCTAAGCTTGCCGATGCTGCTCTTTTTAGCACCCGCGCACGGATTTGTGCGAAAACGCGTTTTAAGCATGCACATGCATCTTTTGGTAGACGCGGATGAAGTTTTCTGCAAAACCACAAGATGTGCATGCAAATGGTGCTTTTGGCAGAACGCGCACGTGGATTTCTACCAAACGACGTGCTAAGCATGCCGATGCTGCTCTTTTTAGCACCCGCGCACGCATTTGTGCGAAAACGCGTTTTTAAGCATGCACATGCATCTTTTGGTAGACGCGGATGAAGTTTTCTGCAAAACCACAAGATGTGCATGCAAATGGTGCTTTTTGCAGAACGCGCACGTGGATTTCTACCAAACGACGTGCTAAGCATACCGATGCTGCTCTTTTTAGCACCCGCGCACGGATTTGTGCGAAAACGCGTTTTAAGCATGCACATGCATCTTTTGGTAGACGCGGATGAAGTTTTCTGCAAAACCACAAGATGTGCATGCAAATGGTGCTTTTGGCAGAACGCGCACGTGGATTTCTACCAAACGACGTGCTAAGAATGCCGATGCTGCTCTTTTTAGCACCCGCGCACGGATTTGTGCGAAAACGCGTTTTAAGCATGCACATGCATCTTTGGTAGACGCGGATGAAGTTTTCTGCAAAACCACAAGATGTGCATGCAAATGGTGCTTTTGGCAGAACGCGCACGTGGATTTCTACCAAACGACGTGCTAAGAATGCCGATGCTGCTCTTTTTAGCACCCGCGCACGCATTTGTGCGAAAACGCGTTTTAAGCATGCAGATGCATCTTTTGGTAGACGCGGATGAAGTTTTCTGCAAAACCACAGGATGTGCATGCAAATGGTGCTTTTTCCAGAACGCGCACGTGGATTTCTACCAAACGACGTGCTAAGCTTGCCGATGCTGCTCTTTTTAGCACCCGCGCACGGATTTGTGCGAAAACGCGTTTTAAGCATGCACATGCATCTTTTGGTAGACGCGGATGAAGTTTTCTGCAAAACCCCAAGATGTGCATGCAAATGGTGCTTTTGGCAGAACGCGCACGTGGATTTCTACCAAACGACGTGCTAAGCATGCCGATGCTGCTCTTTTTAGCACCCGCGCACGCATTTGTGCGAAAACGCGTTTTAAGCATGCACATGCATCTTTTGGTAGACGCGGATGAAGTTTTCTGCAAAACCACAAGATGTGCATGCAAATGGTGCTTTTTGCAGAACGCGCACGTGGATTTCTACCAAACGACGTGCTAAGCATACCGATGCTGCTCTTTTTAGCACCCGCGCACGGATTTGTGCGAAAACGCGTTTTAAGCATGCACATGCATCTTTTGGTAGACGCGGATGAAGTTTTCTGCAAAACCACAAGATGTGCATGCAAATGGTGCTTTTGGCAGAACGCGCACGTGGATTTCTACCAAACGACGTGCTAAGAATGCCGATGCTGCTCTTTTTAGCACCCGCGCACGGATTTGTGCGAAAACGCGTTTTAAGCATGCACATGCATCTTTTGGTAGACGCGGATGAAGTTTTCTGCAAAACCACAAGATGTGCATGCAAATGGTGCTTTTGGCAGAACGCGCACGTGGATTTCTACCAAACGATGTGCTAAGAATGCCGATGCTGCTCTTTTTAGCACCCGCGCACGCATTTGTGCGAAAACGCGTTTCAGCATGCACATGCATCTTTTGGTAGACGCGGATGAAGTTTTCTGCAAAACCACAAGATGTGCATGCAAATGGTGCTTTTTGCAGAACGCGCACGTGGATTTCTACCAAACGACGTGCTAAGCATGCCGATGCTGCTATTTTTAGCACCCGCGCACGCATTTGTGGGAAAACGCGTTTTAAGCATGCACATGCATCTTTTGGTAGACGCGGATGAAGTTTTCCGCAAAACCACAAGATGTGCATGCAAATGGTGCTTTTGGCAGAACGCGCACGTGAATTTCTACCAAACGACGTGCTAAGCATGCCGATGCTGCTCTTTTTAGCACCCGCGCACGCATTTGTGCGAAAACGCGTTTTAAGCATGCAGATGCATCTTTTGGTAGACGCGGATGAAGTTTTCTGCAAAACCACAGGATGTGCATGCAAATGGTGCTTTTTCCAGAACGCGCACGTGGATTTCTACCAAACGACGTGCTAAGCTTGCCGATGCTGCTCTTTTTAGCACCCGCGCACGGATTTGTGCGAAAACGCGTTTTAAGCAAGCACATGCATCTTTTGGTAGACGCGGATGAAGTTTTCTGCAAAACCACAAGATGTGCATGCAAATGGTGCTTTTGGCAGAACGCGCACGTGGATTTCTACCAAACGACGTGCTAAGCATGCCGATGCTGCTCTTTTTAGCACCCGCGCACGCATTTGTGCGAAAACGCGTTTTAAGCATGCACATGCATCTTTTGGTAGACGCGGATGAAGTTTTCTGCAAAACCACAAGATGTGCATGCAAATGGTGCTTTTTGCAGAACGCGCACGTGGATTTCTACCAAACGACGTGCTAAGCATACCGATGCTGCTCTTTTTAGCACCCGCGCACGGATTTGTGCGAAAACGCGTTTTAAGCATGCACATGCATCTTTTGGTAGACGCGGATGAAGTTTTCTGCAAAACCACAAGATGTGCATGCAAATGGTGCTTTTGGCAGAACGCGCACGTGGATTTCTACCAAACGACGTGCTAAGAATGCCGATGCTGCTCTTTTTAGCACCCGGGCACGCATTTGTGCGAAAACGCGTTTTCAGCATGCACATGCATCTTTTGGTAGACGCGGATGAAGTTTTCTGCAAAACCACAAGATGTGCATGCAAATGGTGCTTCTTGCAGAACGCGCACGTGGATTTCTACCAAACGACGTGCTAAGCATGCCGATGCTGCTATTTTTAGCACCCGCGCACGCATTTGTGCGAAAACGCGTTTTAAGCATGCACATGCATCTTTTGGTAGACGCGGATGAAGTTTTCTGCAAAACCACAAGATGTGCATGCAAATGGTGCTTCTTGCAGAACGCGCACGTGGATTTCTACCAAACGACGAGCTAAGCATGCCGATGCTGCTATTTTTAGCACCCGCGCACGCATTTGTGCGAAAACGCGTTTTAAGCATGCACATGCATCTTTTGGTAGACGCGGATGAAGTTTTCTGCAAAACCACAAGATGTGCATGCAAATGGTGCTTTTTGCAGAACGCGCACGTGGATTTCTACCAAACGACGTGCTAAGCATGCCGATGCTGCTCTTTTTAGCACCCGCGCACGCATTTGTGCGAAAACGCGTTTTAAGCATGCACATGCATCTTTTGGTAGACGCGGATGAAGTTTTCTGCAAAACCACAAGATGTGCATGCAAATGGTGCTTTTTGCAGAACGCGCACGTGGATTTCTACCAAACGACGTGCTAAGCATGCCGATGCTGCTCTTTTTAGCACCCGCGCACGCATTTGTGCGAAAACGCGTTTTAAGCATGCACATGCATCTTTTGGTAGACGCGCATGAAGTTTTCTGCAAAACCACAAGATGTGCATGCAAATGCTGCTTTTTGCAGAACGCGCACGTGGATTTCTACCAAACGACGTGCTAAGCATGCCGATGCTGCTCTTTTTAGCACCCGCGCACGGATTTGTGCGAAAACGCGTTTTAAGCATGCACATGCATCTTTTGGTAGACGCGGATGAAGTTTTCTGCAAAACCACAAGATGTGCATGCAAATGGTGCTTTTGGCAGAACGCGCACGTGGATTTCTACCAAACGACGTGCTAAGAATGCCGATGCTGCTCTTTTTAGCACCCGCGCACCCATTTGTGCGAAAACGCGTTTTCAGCATGCACATGCATCTTTTGGTAGACGCGGATGAAGTTTTCTGCAAAACCACAAGATGTGCATGCAAATGGTGCTTTTTGCAGAACGCGCACGTGGATTTCTACCAAACGACGTGCTAAGCATGCCGATGCTGCTATTTTTAGCACCCGCGCACGCATTTGTGGGAAAACGCGTTTTAAGCATGCACATGCATCTTTTGGTAGACGCGGATGAAGTTTTCTGCAAAACCACAAGATGTGCATGCAAATGGTGCTTTTTGCAGAACGCGCACGTGGATTTTTACCAAACGACGTGCTAAGCATGCCGATGCTGCTCTTTTTAGCACCCGCGCACGGATTTGTGCGAAAACGCGTTTTAAGCATGCACATGCATCTTTTGGTAGACGCGGATGAAGTTTTCTGCAAAACCACAAGATGTGCATGCAAATGGTGCTTTTGGCAGAACGCGCACGTGGATTTCTACCAAACGACGTGCTAAGCATGCCGATGCTGCTCTTTTTAGCACCCGCGCACGCATTTGTGCGAAAACGCGTTTTAAGCATGCACATGCATCTTTTGGTAGACGCGGATGAAGTTTTCCGCAAAACCACAAGATGTGCATGCAAATGGTGCTTTTTGCAGAACGCGCACGTGGATTTCTACCAAACGACGTGCTAAGCATGCCGATGCTGCTCTTTTTAGCACCCGCGCACGCATTTGTGCGAAAACGCGTTTTAAGCATGCACATGCATCTTTTGGTAGACGCGGATGAAGTTTTCTGCAAAACCACAAGATGTGCATGCAAATGGTGCTTTTTGCAGAACGCGCACGTGGATTTCTACCAAACGACGTGCTAAGCTTGCCGATGCTGCTCTTTTTAGCACCCGCGCACGGATTTGTGCGAAAACGCGTTTTAAGCATGCACATGCATCTTTTGGTAGACGCGGATGAAGTTTTCTGCGAAACCACAAGATGTGCATGCAAATGGTGCTTTTTGCAGAACGCGCACGTGGATTTCTTCCAAACGACGTGCTAAGCATGCCGATGCTGCTCTTTTTAGCACCCGCGCACGGATTTGTGCGAAAACGCGTTTTAAGCATGCACATGCATCTTTTGGTAGACGCGGATGAAGTTTTCTGCGAAACCACAAGATGTGCATGCAAATGGTGCTTTTGGCAGAACGCGCACGTGGATTTCTACCAAACGACGTGCTAAGCATGCCGATGCTGCTCTTTTTAGCACCCGCGCACGCATTTGTGCGAAAATGCGTTTTAAGCATGCACATGCATCTTTTGGTAGACGCGGATGAAGTTTTCTGCAAAACCACAAGATGTGCATGCAAATGGTGCTTTTTGCAGAACGCGCACGTGGATTTCTACCAAACGACGTGCTAAGCATGCCGATGCTGCTATTTTTAGCACCCGCGCACGCATTTGTGCGAAAACGCGTTTTAAGCATGCACATGCATCTTTTGGTAGACGCGGATGAAGTTTTCTGCAAAACCACAAGATGTGCATGCAAATGGTGCTTTTTGCAGAACGCGCACGTGGATTTCTACCAAACGACGTGCTAAGCATGCCGATGCTGCTCTTTTTAGCACCCGCGCACGCATTTGTGCGAAAACGCGTTTTAAGCATGCACATGCATCTTTTGGTAGACGCGGATGAAGTTTTCTGCAAAACCACAAGATGTGCATGCAAATGGTGCTTTTTGCAGAACGCGCACGTGGATTTCTACCAAACGACGTGCTAAGCTTGCCGATGCTGCTCTTTTTAGCACCCGCGCACGGATTTGTGCGAAAACGCGTTTTAAGCATGCACATGCATCTTTTGGTAGACGCGGATGAAGTTTTCTGCGAAACCACAAGATGTGCATGCAAATGGTGCTTTTTGTAGAACGCGCACGTGGATTTCTTCCAAACGACGTGCTAAGCATGCCGATGCTGCTCTTTTTAGCACCCGCGCACGCATTTGTGCGAAAACGCGTTTTAAGCATGCACATGCATCTTTTGGTAGACGCGGATGAAGTTTTCTGCAAAACCACAAGATGTGCATGCAAATGGTGCTTTTTGCAGAACGCGCACGTGGATTTCTACCAAACGACGTGCTAAGCTTGCCGATGCTGCTCTTTTTAGCACCCGCGCACGGATTTGTGCGAAAACGCGTTTTAAGCATGCACATGCATCTTTTGGTAGACGCGGATGAAGTTTTCTGCGAAACCACAAGATGTGCATGCAAATGGTGCTTTTTGCAGAACGCGCACGTGGATTTCTTCCAAACGACGTGCTAAGCATGCCGATGCTGCTCTTTTTAGCACCCGCGCACGGATTTGTGCGAAAACGCGTTTTAAGCATGCACATGCATCTTTTGGTAGACGCGGATGAAGTTTTCTGCGAAACCACAAGATGTGCATGCAAATGGTGCTTTTGGCAGAACGCGCACGTGGATTTCTACCAAACGACGTGCTAAGCATGCCGATGCTGCTCTTTTTAGCACCCGCGCACGCATTTGTGCGAAAATGCGTTTTAAGCATGCACATGCATCTTTTGGTAGACGCGGATGAAGTTTTCTGCAAAACCACAAGATGTGCATGCAAATGGTGCTTTTTGCAGAACGCGCACGTGGATTTCTACCAAACGACGTGCTAAGCATGCCGATGCTGCTATTTTTAGCACCCGCGCACGCATTTGTGCGAAAACGCGTTTTAAGCATGCACATGCATCTTTTGGTAGACGCGGATGAAGTTTTCTGCAAAACCACAAGATGTGCATGCAAATGGTGCTTTTTGCAGAACGCGCACGTGGATTTCTACCAAACGACGTGCTAAGCATGCCGATGCTGCTCTTTTTAGCACCCGCGCACGCATTTGTGCGAAAACGCGTTTTAAGCATGCACATGCATCTTTTGGTAGACGCGGATGAAGTTTTCTGCAAAACCACAAGATGTGCATGCAAATGGTGCTTTTTGCAGAACGCGCACGTGGATTTCTACCAAACGACGTGCTAAGCTTGCCGATGCTGCTCTTTTTAGCACCCGCGCACGGATTTGTGCGAAAACGCGTTTTAAGCATGCACATGCATCTTTTGGTAGACGCGGATGAAGTTTTCTGCGAAACCACAAGATGTGCATGCAAATGGTGCTTTTTGTAGAACGCGCACGTGGATTTCTTCCAAACGACGTGCTAAGCATGCCGATGCTGCTCTTTTTAGCACCCGCGCACGGATTTGTGCGAAAACGCGTTTTAAGCATGCACATGCATCTTTTGGTAGACGCGGATGAAGTTTTCTGCGAAACCACAAGATGTGCATGCAAATGGTGCTTTTGGCAGAACGCGCACGTGGATTTCTACCAAACGACGTGCTAAGCATGCCGATGCTGCTCTTTTTAGCACCCGCGCACGCATTTGTGCGAAAATGCGTTTTAAGCATGCACATGCATCTTTTGGTAGACGCGGATGAAGTTTTCTGCAAAACCACAAGATGTGCATGCAAATGGTGCTTTTGGCAGAACGCGCACGTGGATTTCTACCAAACGACGTGCTAAGCATGCCGATGCTGCTCTTTTTAGCACCCGCGCACGCATTTGTGCGAAAACGCGTTTTAAGCATGCACATGCATCTTTTGGTAGACGCGGATGAAGTTTTCTGCAAAACCACAAGATGTGCATGCAAATGGTGCTTTTGCAGAACGCGCACGTGGATTTCTACCAAACGACGTGCTAAGCATGCCGATGCTGCTCTTTTTAGCACCCGCGCACGCATTTGTGCGAAAACGCGTTTTAAGCATGCACATGCATCTTTTGGTAGACGCGGATGAAGTTTTCTGCAAAACCACAAGATGTGCATGCAAAGGGTGCTTTTTGCAGAACGCGCACGTGGATTTCTACCAAACGACGTGCTAAGCATGCCGATGCTGCTCTTTTTAGCACCCGCGCAGGCATTTGTGCGAAAACGCGTTTTAAGCATGCACATGCATCTTTTGGTAGACGCGGATGAAGTTTTCTGCAATACCACAAGATGTGCATGCAAATGGTGCTTTTTGCAGAACGCGCACGTGGATTTCTACCAAACGACGTGCTAAGCATGCCGATGCTGCTCTTTTTAGCACCCGCGCACGCATTTGTGCGAAAACGCGTTTTAAGCATGCACATGCATCTTTTGGTAGACGCGGATGAAGTTTTCTGCAAAACCACAAGATGTGCATGCAAATGGTGCTTTTTGCAGAACGCGCACGTGGATTTCTACCAAACGACGTGCTAAGCATGCCGATGCTGCTCTTTTTAGCACCCGCGCACGGATTTGTGCGAAAACGCGTTTTAAGCATGCACATGCATCTTTTGGTAGACGCGGATGAAGTTTTCTGCAAAACCACAAGATGTGCATGCAAATGGTGCTTTTGGCAGAACGCGCACGTGGATTTCTACCAAACGACCTGCTAAGCATGCCGATGCTGCTCTTTTTAGCACCCGCGCACGCATTTGTGCGAAAACGCGTTTTAAGCATGCACATGCATCTTTTGGTAGACGCGGATGAAGTTTTCTGCAAAACCACAAGATGTGCATGCAAATGGTGCTTTTTGCGGAACGCGCACGTGGATTTCTACCAAACGACGTGCTAAGCATGCCGATGCTGCTCTTTTTAGCACCCGCGCACGCATTTGTGCGAAAACGCGTTTTAAGCATGCACATGCATCTTTTGGTAGACGCGGATGAAGTTTTCTGCAAAACCACAAGATGTGCATGCAAATGGTGCTTTTGGCAGAACGCGCACGTGGATTTCTACCAAACGACGTGCTAAGCATGCCGATGCTGCTCTTTTTAGCACCCGCGCACGCATTTGTGCGAAAACGCGTTTTAAGCATGCACATGCATCTTTTGGTAGACGCGGATGAAGTTTTCTGCAAAACCACAAGATGTGCATGCAAATGGTTCTTTTCGCAGACCGCGCACGTGGATTTCTACCAAACGACGTGCTAAGCATGCCGATGCTGCTCTTTTTAGCACCCGCGCACGCATTTGTGCGAAAACGCGTTTTAAGCATGCACATGCATCTTTTGGTAGACGCGCATGAAGTTTTCTGCAAAACCACAAGATGTGGATGCAAATGCTGCTTTTTGCAGAACGCGCACGTGGATTTCTACCAAACGACGTGCTAAGCATGCCGATGCTGCTCTTTTTAGCACCCGCGCACGGATTTGTGCGAAAACGCGTTTTAAGCATGCACATGCATCTTTTGGTAGACGCGGATGAAGTTTTCTGCAAAACCACAAGATGTGCATGCAAATGGTGCTTTTGGCAGAACGCGCACGTGGATTTCTACCAAACGACGTGCTAAGAATGCCGATGCTGCTCTTTTTAGCACGCGCGCACCCATTTGTGCGAAAACGCGTTTTCAGCATGCACATGCATCTTTTGGTAGACGCGGATGAAGTTTTCTGCAAAACCACAAGATGTGCATGCAAATGGTGCTTTTTGCAGAACGCGCACGTGGATTTCTACCAAACGACGTGCTAAGCATGCCGATGCTGCTATTTTTAGCACCCGCGCACGCATTTGTGGGAAAACGCGTTTTAAGCATGCACATGCATCTTTTGGTAGACGCGGATGAAGTTTTCTGCAAAACCACAAGATGTGCATGCAAATGGTGCTTTTTGCAGAACGCGCACGTGGATTTTTACCAAACGACGTGCTAAGCATGCCGATGCTGCTCTTTTTAGCACCCGCGCACGGATTTGTGCGAAAACGCGTTTTAAGCATGCACATGCATCTTTTGGTAGATGCGGATGAAGTTTTCTGCAAAACCACAAGATGTGCATGCAAATGGTGCTTTTGGCAGAACGCGCACGTGGATTTCTACCAAACGACGTGCTAAGCATGCCGATGCTGCTCTTTTTAGCACCCGCGCACGCATTTGTGCGAAAACGCGTTTTAAGCATGCACAGGCATCTTTTGGTAGACGCGGATGAAGTTTTCCGCAAAACCACAAGATGTGCATGCAAATGGTGCTTTTTGCAGAACGCGCACGTGGATTTCTACCAAACGACGTGCTAAGCATGCCGATGCTGCTCTTTTTAGCACCCGCGCACGCATTTGTGCGAAAACGCGTTTTAAGCATGCACATGCATCTTTTGGTAGACGCGGATGAAGTTTTCTGCAAAACCACAAGATGTGCATGCAAATGGTGCTTTTTGCAGAACGCGCACGTGGATTTCTACCAAACGACGTGCTAAGCTTGCCGATGCTGCTCTTTTTAGCACCCGCGCACGGATTTGTGCGAAAACGCGTTTTAAGCATGCACATGCATCTTTTGGTAGACGCGGATGAAGTTTTCTGCGAAACCACAAGATGTGCATGCAAATGGTGCTTTTTGCAGAACGCGCACGTGGATTTCTTCCAAACGACGTGCTAAGCATGCCGATGCTGCTCTTTTTAGCACCCGCGCACGGATTTGTGCGAAAACGCGTTTTAAGCATGCACATGCATCTTTTGGTAGACGCGGATGAAGTTTTCTGCGAAACCACAAGATGTGCATGCAAATGGTGCTTTTGGCAGAACGCGCACGTGGATTTCTACCAAACGACGTGCTAAGCATGCCGATGCTGCTCTTTTTAGCACCCGCGCACGCATTTGTGCGAAAATGCGTTTTAAGCATGCACATGCATCTTTTGGTAGACGCGGATGAAGTTTTCTGCAAAACCACAAGATGTGCATGCAAATGGTGCTTTTTGCAGAACGCGCACGTGGATTTCTACCAAACGACGTGCTAAGCATGCCGATGCTGCTATTTTTAGCACCCGCGCACGCATTTGTGCGAAAACGCGTTTTAAGCATGCACATGCATCTTTTGGTAGACGCGGATGAAGTTTTCTGCAAAACCACAAGATGTGCATGCAAATGGTGCTTTTTGCAGAACGCGCACGTGGATTTCTACCAAACGACGTGCTAAGCATGCCGATGCTGCTCTTTTTAGCACCCGCGCACGCATTTGTGCGAAAACGCGTTTTAAGCATGCACATGCATCTTTTGGTAGACGCGGATGAAGTTTTCTGCAAAACCACAAGATGTGCATGCAAATGGTGCTTTTTGCAGAACGCGCACGTGGATTTCTACCAAACGACGTGCTAAGCTTGCCGATGCTGCTCTTTTTAGCACCCGCGCACCGATTTGTGCGAAAACGCGTTTTAAGCATGCACATGCATCTTTTGGTAGACGCGGATGAAGTTTTCTGCAAAACCACAAGATGTGCATGCAAATGGTGCTTTTGGCAGAACGCGCACGTGGATTTCTACCAAACGACGTGCTAAGCATGCCGATGCTGCTCTTTTTAGCACCCGCGCACGCATTTGTGCGAAAACGCGTTTTAAGCATGCACATGCATCTTTTGGTAGACGCGGATGAAGTTTTCTGCAAAACCACAAGATGTGCATGCAAATGGTTCTTTTCGCAGAACGCGCACGTGGATTTCTACCAAACAACGTGCTAAGCATGCCGATGCTGCTCTTTTTAGCACCCGCGCACGCATTTGTGCGAAAACGCGTTTTAAGCATGCACATGCATCTTTTGGTAGACACGGATGAAGTTTTCTGCAAAACCACAAGATGTGCATGCAAATGGTGCTTTTGGCAGAACGCGCACGTGGATTTCTACCAAACGACGTGCTAAGCATGCCGATGCTGCTCTTTTTAGCACCCGCGCACGCATTTGTGCGAAAACGCGTTTTAAGCATGCACATGCATCTTTTGGTAGACGCGGATGAAGTTTTCTGCAAAACCACAAGATGTGCATGCAAATGGTGCTTTTGGCAGAACGCGCACGTGGATTTCTACCAAACGACGTGCTAAGCATGCCGATGCTGCTCTTTTTAGCACCCGCGCACGCATTTGTGCGAAAACGCGTTTTAAGCATGCACATGCATCTTTTGGTAGACGCGGATGAAGTTTTCCGCAAAACCACAAGATGTGCATGCAAATGGTGCTTTTTGCAGAACGCGCACGTGGATTTCTACCAAACGACGTGCTAAGCATGCCGATGCTGCTCTTTTTAGCACCCGCGCACGCATTTGTGCGAAAACGCGTTTTAAGCATGCACATGCATCTTTTGGTAGACGCGGATGAAGTTTTCTGCAAAACCACAAGATGTGCATGCAAATGGTGCTTTTTGCAGAACGCGCACGTGGATTTCTACCAAACGACGTGCTAAGCTTGCCGATGCTGCTCTTTTTAGCACCCGCGCACGGATTTGTGCGAAAACGCGTTTTAAGCATGCACATGCATCTTTTGGTAGACGCGGATGAAGTTTTCTGCAAAACCACAAGATGTGCATGCAAATGGTGCTTTTCGCAGAACGCGCACGTGGATTTCTACCAAACGACGTGCTAAGCATGCCGATGCTGCTCTTTTTAGCACCCGCGCACGCATTTGTGCGAAAACGCGTTTTAAGCATGCACATGCATCTTTTGGTAGACGCGGATGAAGTTTTCTGCAAAACCACAAGATGTGCATGCAAATGGTGCTTTTTGCAGAACGCGCACGTGGATTTCTACCAAACGACGTGCTAAGCATGCCGATGCTGCTCTTTTTAGCACCCGCGCACGGATTTGTGCGAAAACGCGTTTTAAGCATGCACATGCATCTTTTGGTAGACCCGGATGAAGTTTTCTGCAAAACCACAAGATGTGCATGCAAATGGTGCTTTTGGCAGAACGCGCACGTGGATTTCTACCAAACGACGTGCTAAGAATGCCGATGCTGCTCTTTTTAGCACCCGCGCACGCATTTGTGCGAAAACGCGTTTTCAGCATGCACATGCATCTTTTGGTAGACGCGGATGAAGTTTTCTGCAAAACCACAAGATGTGCATGCAAATGGTGCTTTTTGCAGAACGCGCACGTGGATTTCTACCAAACGACGTGCTAAGCATGCCGATGCTGCTATTTTTAGCACCCGCGCACGCATTTGTGCGAAAACGCGTTTTAAGCATGCACATGCATCTTTTGGTAGACGCGGATGAAGTTTTCTGCAAAACCACAAGATGTGCATGCAAATGGTGCTTTTTGCAGAACGCGCACGTGGATTTCTACCAAACGACGTGCTAAGCATGCCGATGCTGCTCTTTTTAGCACCCGCGCACGCATTTGTGCGAGAACGCGTTTTAAGCATGCACATGCATCTTTTGGTAGACGCGGATGAAGTTTTCTGCAAAACCACAAGATGTGCATGCAAATGGTGCCTTTTGCAGAACGCGCACGTGGATTTCTACCAAACGACGTGCTAAGCATGCCGATGCTGCTCTTTTTAGCACCCGCGCACGGATTTGTGCGAAAACGCGTTTTAAGCATGCACATGCATCTTTTGGTAGACGCGGATGAAGTTTTCTGCAAAACCACAAGATGTGCATGCAAATGGTGCTTTTGGCAGAACGCGCACGTGGATTTCTACCAAACGACGTGCTAAGCATGCCGATGCTGCTCTTTTTAGCACCCGCGCACGCATTTGTGCGAAAATGCGTTTTAAGCATGCACATGCATCTTTTGGTAGACGCGGATGAAGTTTTCTGCAAAACCACAAGATGTGCATGCAAATGGTGCTTTTTGCAGAACGCGCACGTGGATTTCTACCAAACGATGTGCTAAGCATGCCGATGCTGCTCTTTTTAGCACCCGCGCACGGATTTGTGCGAAAACGCGTTTTAAGCATGCACATGCATCTTTTGGTAGACGCGGATGAAGTTTTCTGCAAAACCACAAGATGTGCATGCAAATGGTGCTTTTGGCAGAACGCGCACGTAGATTTCTACCAAACGACGTGCTAAGCATGCCGATGCTGCTCTTTTTAGCACCCGCGCACGCATTTGTGCGAAAACGCGTTTTAAGCATGCACATGCATCTTTTGGTAGACGCGGATGAAGTTTTCCGCAAAACCACAAGATGTGCATGCAAATGGTGCTTTTTGCAGAACGCGCACGTGGATTTCTACCAAACGACGTGCTAAGCATGCCGATGCTGCTCTTTTTAGCACCCGCGCACGCATTTGTGCGAAAACGCGTTTTAAGCATGCACATGCATCTTTTGGTAGACGCGGATGAAGTTTTCTGCAAAACCACAAGATGTGCATGCAAATGGTGCTTTTTGCAGAACGCGCACGTGGATTTCTACCAAACGACGTGCTAAGCTTGCCGATGCTGCTCTTTTTAGCACCCGCGCACGGATTTGTGCGAAAACGCGTTTTAAGCATGCACATGCATCTTTTGGCAGACGCGGATGAAGTTTTCTGCAAAACCACAAGATGTGCATGCAAATGGTGCTTTTGGCAGAACGCGCACGTGGATTTCTACCAAACGACGTGCTAAGCATGCCGATGCTGCTCTTTTTAGCACCCGCGCACGCATTTGTGCGAAAACGCGTTTTAAGCATGCACATGCATCTTTTGGTAGACGCGGATGAAGTTTTCTGCAAAACCACAAGATGTGCATGCAAATGGTGCTTTTTGCAGAACGCGCACGTGGATTTCTACCAAACGACGTGCTAAGCATGCCGATGCTGCTCTTTTTAGCACCCGCGCACGGATTTGTGCGAAAACGCGTTTTAAGCATGCACATGCATCTTTTGGTAGACGCGGATGAAGTTTTCTGCAAAACCACAAGATGTGCATGCAAATGGTGCTTTTGGCAGAACGCGCACGTGGATTTCTACCAAACGACGTGCTAAGAATGCCGATGCTGCTCTTTTTAGCACCCGCGCACGCATTTGTGCGAAAACGCGTTTTCAGCATGCACATGCATCTTTTGGTAGACGCGGATGAAGTTTTCTGCAAAACCACAAGATGTGCATGCAAATGGTGCTTTTGGCAGAACGCGCACGTGGATTTCTACCAAACGACGTGCTAAGCATGCCGATGCTGCTCTTTTTAGCACCCGCGCACGCATTTGTGCGAAAACGCGTTTTAAGCATGCACATGCATCTTTTGGTAGACGCGGATGAAGTTTTCTGCAAAACCACAAGATGTGCATACAAATGGTGCTTTTTGCAGAACGCGCACGTGGATTTCTACCAAACGACGTGCTAAGCATGCCGATGCTGCTCTTTTTAGCACCCGCGCACGCATTTGTGCGAGAACGCGTTTTAAGCATGCACATGCAATTTTTGGTAGACGCGGATGAAGTTTTCTGCAAAACCACAATATGTGCATGCAAATGGTGCTTTTTGCAGAACGCGCACGTGGATTTCTACCAAACGACGTGCTAAGCATGCCGATGCTGCTCTTTTTAGCACCCGCGCACGCATTTGTGCGAAAACGCGTTTTAAGCATGCACATGCATCTTTTGGTAGACGCGGATGAAGTTTTCTGCAAAACCACAAGATGTGCATGCAAATGGTGCTTTTTGCAGAACGCGCTTGTGGATTTCTACCAAACGACTTGCTAAGCATGCCGATGCTGCTCTTTTTAGCACCCGCGCACGCATTTGTGCGAAAACGCGTTTTAAGCATGCACATGCATCTTTTGGTAGACGCGGATGAAGTTTTCTGCAAAACCACAAGATGTGCATGCAAATGGTGCTTTTTGCAGAACGCGCACGTGGATTTCTACCAAACGACGTGCTAAGCATGCCGATGCTGCTCTTTTTAGCACCCGCGCACGCATTTGTGCGAAAACGCGTTTTAAGCATGCACATGCATCTTTTGGTAGACGCGGATGAAGTTTTCTGCAAAACCACAAGATGTGCATGCAAATGGTGCTTTTTGCAGAACGCGCACGTGGATTTCTACCAAACGACGTGCTAAGCTTGCCGATGCTGCTCTTTTTAGCACCCGCGCACGGATTTGTGCGAAAACGCGTTTTAAGCATGCACATGCATCTTTTGGTAGACGCGGATGAAGTTTTCTGCAAAACCACAAGATGTGCATGCAAATGGTGCTTTTGGCAGAACGCGCACGTGGATTTCTACCAAACGACGTGCTAAGCATGCCGATGCTGCTCTTTTTAGCACCCGCGCACGCATTTGTGCGAAAACGCGTTTTAAGCATGCACATGCATCTTTTGGTAGACGCGGATGAAGTTTTCTGCAAAACCACAAGATGTGCATGCAAATGGTTCTTTTCGCAGAACGCGCACGTGGATTTCTACCAAACAACGTGCTAAGCATGCCGATGCTGCTCTTTTTAGCACCCGCGCACGCATTTGTGCGAAAACGCGTTTTAAGCATGCACATGCATCTTTTGGTAGACGCGGATGAAGTTTTCTGCAAAACCACAAGATGTGCATGCAAATGGTGCTTTTGGCAGAACGCGCACGTGGATTTCTACCAAACGACGTGCTAAGCATGCCGATGCTGCTCTTTTTAGCACCCGCGCACGCATTTGTGCGAAAACGCGTTTTAAGCATGCACATGCATCTTTTGGTAGACGCGGATGAAGTTTTCTGCAAAACCACAAGATGTGCATGCAAATGGTGCTTTTGGCAGAACGCGCACGTGGATTTCTACCAAACGACGTGCTAAGCATGCCGATGCTGCTCTTTTTAGCACCCGCGCACGCATTTGTGCGAAAACGCGTTTTAAGCATGCACATGCATCTTTTGGTAGACGCGGATGAAGTTTTCCGCAAAACCACAAGATGTGCATGCAAATGGTGCTTTTTGCAGAACGCGCACGTGGATTTCTACCAAACGACGTGCTAAGCATGCCGATGCTGCTCTTTTTAGCACCCGCGCACGCATTTGTGCGAAAACGCGTTTTAAGCATGCACATGCATCTTTTGGTAGACGCGGATGAAGTTTTCTGCAAAACCACAAGATGTGCATGCAAATGGTGCTTTTTGCAGAACGCGCACGTGGATTTCTACCAAACGACGTGCTAAGCTTGCCGATGCTGCTCTTTTTAGCACCCGCGCACGGATTTGTGCGAAAACGCGTTTGAAGCATGCACATGCATCTTTTGGTAGACGCGGATGAAGTTTTCTGCAAAACCACAAGATGTGCATGCAAATGGTGCTTTTCGCAGAACGCGCACGTGGATTTCTACCAAACGACGTGCTAAGCATGCCGATGCTGCTCTTTTTAGCACCCGCGCACGCATTTGTGCGAAAACGCGTTTTAAGCATGCACATGCATCTTTTGGTAGACGCGGATGAAGTTTTCTGCAAAACCACAAGATGTGCATGCAAATGGTGCTTTTTGCAGAACGCGCACGTGGATTTCTACCAAACGACGTGCTAAGCATGCCGATGCTGCTCTTTTTAGCACCCGCGCACGGATTTGTGCGAAAACGCGTTTTAAGCATGCACATGCATCTTTTGGTAGACCCGGATGAAGTTTTCTGCAAAACCACAAGATGTGCATGCAAATGGTGCTTTTGGCAGAACGCGCACGTGGATTTCTACCAAACGACGTGCTAAGAATGCCGATGCTGCTCTTTTTAGCACCCGCGCACGCATTTGTGCGAAAACGCGTTTTCAGCATGCACATGCATCTTTTGGTAGACGCGGATGAAGTTTTCTGCAAAACCACAAGATGTGCATGCAAATGGTGCTTTTTGCAGAACGCGCACGTGGATTTCTACCAAACGACGTGCTAAGCATGCCGATGCTGCTATTTTTAGCACCCGCGCACGCATTTGTGCGAAAACGCGTTTTAAGCATGCACATGCATCTTTTGGTAGACGCGGATGAAGTTTTCTGCAAAACCACAAGATGTGCATGCAAATGGTGCTTTTTGCAGAACGCGCACGTGGATTTCTACCAAACGACGTGCTAAGCATGCCGATGCTGCTCTTTTTAGCACCCGCGCACGCATTTGTGCGAGAACGCGTTTTAAGCATGCACATGCATCTTTTGGTAGACGCGGATGAAGTTTTCTGCAAAACCACAAGATGTGCATGCAAATGGTGCCTTTTGCAGAACGCGCACGTGGATTTCTACCAAACGACGTGCTAAGCATGCCGATGCTGCTCTTTTTAGCACCCGCGCACGGATTTGTGCGAAAACGCGTTTTAAGCATGCACATGCATCTTTTGGTAGACGCGGATGAAGTTTTCTGCAAAACCACAAGATGTGCATGCAAATGGTGCTTTTGGCAGAACGCGCACGTGGATTTCTACCAAACGACGTGCTAAGCATGCCGATGCTGCTCTTTTTAGCACCCGCGCACGCATTTGTGCGAAAACGCGTTTTAAGCATGCACATGCATCTTTTGGTAGACGCGGATGAAGTTTTCTGCAAAACCACAAGATGTGCATGCAAATGGTGCTTTTTGCAGAACGCGCACGTGGATTTCTACCAAACGATGTGCTAAGCATGCCGATGCTGCTCTTTTTAGCACCCGCGCACGGATTTGTGCGAAAACGCGTTTTAAGCATGCACATGCATCTTTTGGTAGACGCGGATGAAGTTTTCTGCAAAACCACAAGATGTGCATGCAAATGGTGCTTTTGGCAGAACGCGCACGTAGATTTCTACCAAACGACGTGCTAAGCATGCCGATGCTGCTCTTTTTAGCACCCGCGCACGCATTTGTGCGAAAACGCGTTTTAAGCATGCACATGCATCTTTTGGTAGACGCGGATGAAGTTTTCCGCAAAACCACAAGATGTGCATGCAAATGGTGCTTTTTGCAGAACGCGCACGTGGATTTCTACCAAACGACGTGCTAAGCATGCCGATGCTGCTCTTTTTAGCACCCGCGCACGCATTTGTGCGAAAACGCGTTTTAAGCATGCACATGCATCTTTTGGTAGACGCGGATGAAGTTTTCTGCAAAACCACAAGATGTGCATGCAAATGGTGCTTTTTGCAGAACGCGCACGTGGATTTCTACCAAACGACGTGCTAAGCTTGCCGATGCTGCTCTTTTTAGCACCCGCGCACGGATTTGTGCGAAAACGCGTTTTAAGCATGCACATGCATCTTTTGGCAGACGCGGATGAAGTTTTCTGCAAAACCACAAGATGTGCATGCAAATGGTGCTTTTGGCAGAACGCGCACGTGGATTTCTACCAAACGACGTGCTAAGCATGCCGATGCTGCTCTTTTTAGCACCCGCGCACGCATTTGTGCGAAAACGCGTTTTAAGCATGCACATGCATCTTTTGGTAGACGCGGATGAAGTTTTCTGCAAAACCACAAGATGTGCATGCAAATGGTGCTTTTTGCAGAACGCGCACGTGGATTTCTACCAAACGACGTGCTAAGCATGCCGATGCTGCTCTTTTTAGCACCCGCGCACGGATTTGTGCGAAAACGCGTTTTAAGCATGCACATGCATCTTTTGGTAGACGCGGATGAAGTTTTCTGCAAAACCACAAGATGTGCATGCAAATGGTGCTTTTGGCAGAACGCGCACGTGGATTTCTACCAAACGACGTGCTAAGAATGCCGATGCTGCTCTTTTTAGCACCCGCGCACGCATTTGTGCGAAAACGCGTTTTCAGCATGCACATGCATCTTTTGGTAGACGCGGATGAAGTTTTCTGCAAAACCACAAGATGTGCATGCAAATGGTGCTTTTGGCAGAACGCGCACGTGGATTTCTACCAAACGACGTGCTAAGCATGCCGATGCTGCTCTTTTTAGCACCCGCGCACGCATTTGTGCGAAAACGCGTTTTAAGCATGCACATGCATCTTTTGGTAGACGCGGATGAAGTTTTCTGCAAAACCACAAGATGTGCATACAAATGGTGCTTTTTGCAGAACGCGCACGTGGATTTCTACCAAACGACGTGCTAAGCATGCCGATGCTGCTCTTTTTAGCACCCGCGCACGCATTTGTGCGAGAACGCGTTTTAAGCATGCACATGCAACTTTTGGTAGACGCGGATGAAGTTTTCTGCAAAACCACAATATGTGCATGCAAATGGTGCTTTTTGCAGAACGCGCACGTGGATTTCTACCAAACGACGTGCTAAGCATGCCGATGCTGCTCTTTTTAGCACCCGCGCACGCATTTGTGCGAAAACGCGTTTTAAGCATGCACATGCATCTTTTGGTAGACGCGGATGAAGTTTTCTACAAAACCACAAGATGTGCATGCAAATGGTGCTTTTTGCAGAACGCGCTTGTGGATTTCTACCAAACGACTTGCTAAGCATGCCGATGCTGCTCTTTTTAGCACCCGCGCACGCATTTGTGCGAAAACGCGTTTTAAGCATGCACATGCATCTTTTGGTAGACGCGGATGAAGTTTTCTGCAAAACCACAAGATGTGCATGCAAATGGTGCTTTTTGCAGAACGCGCACGTGGATTTCTACCAAACGACGTGCTAAGCATGCCGATGCTGCTCTTTTTAGCACCCGCGCACGCATTTGTGCGAAAACGCGTTTTAAGCATGCACATGCATCTTTTGGTAGACGCGGATGAAGTTTTCCGCAAAACCACAAGATGTGCATGCAAATGGTGCTTTTTGCAGAACGCGCACGTGGATTTCTACCAAACGACGTGCTAAGCATGCCGATGCTGCTCTTTTTAGCACCCGCGCACGCATTTGTGCGAAAACGCGTTTTAAGCATGCACATGCATCTTTTGGTAGACGCGGATGAAGTTTTCCGCAAAACCACAAGATGTGCATGCAAATGGTGCTTTTTGCAGAACGCGCACGTGGATTTCTACCAAACGACGTGCTAAGCATGCCGATGCTGCTCTTTTTAGCACCCGCGCACGCATTTGTGCGAAAACGCGTTTTAAGCATGCACATGCATCTTTTGGTAGACGCGGATGAAGTTTCCTGCAAAACCACAAGATGTGCATGCAAATGGTGCTTTTTGCAGAACGCGCACGTGGATTTCTACCAAACGACGTGCTAAGCTTGCCGATGCTGCTCTTTTTAGCACCCGCGCACGGATTTGTGCGAAAACGCGTTTTAAGCATGCACATGCATCTTTTGGTAGACGCGGATGAAGTTTTCTGCAAAACCACAAGATGTGCATGCAAATGGTGCTTTTGGCAGAACGCGCACGTGGATTTCTACCAAACGACGTGCTAAGCATGCCGATGCTGCTCTTTTTAGCACCCGCGCACGCATTTGTGCGAAAACGCGTTTTAAGCATGCACATGCATCTTTTGGTAGACGCGGATGAAGTTTTCTGCAAAACCACAAGATGTGCATGCAAATGGTGCTTTTTGCAGAACGCGCACGTGGATTTCTACCAAACGACGTGCTAAGCATGCCGATGCTGCTCTTTTTAGCACCCGCGCACGGATTTGTGCGAAAACGCGTTTTAAGCATGCACATGCATCTTTTGGTAGACGCGGATGAAGTTTTCTGCAAAACCACAAGATGTGCATGCAAATGGTGCTTTTTGCAGAACGCGCACGTGGATTTCTACCAAACGACGTGCTAAGCATGCCGATGCTGCTCTTTTTAGCACCCGCGCACGGATTTGTGCGAAAACGCGTTTTAAGCATGCACATGCATCTTTTGGTAGACGCGGATGAAGTTTTCTGCAAAACCACAAGATGTGCATGCAAATGGTGCTTTTGGCAGAACGCGCACGTGGATTTCTACCAAACGACGTGCTAAGCATGCCGATGCTGCTCTTTTTAGCACCCGCGCACGCATTTGTGCGAAAACGCGTTTTAAGCATGCACATGCATCTTTTGGTAGACGCGGATGAAGTTTTCTGCAAAACCACAAGATGTGCATGCAAATGGTGCTTTTTGCAGAACGCGCACGTGGATTTCTACCAAACGATGTGCTAAGCATGCCGATGCTGCTCTTTTTAGCACCCGCGCACGGATTTGTGCGAAAACGCGTTTTAAGCATGCACATGCATCTTTTGGTAGACGCGGATGAAGTTTTCTGCAAAACCACAAGATGTGCATGCAAATGGTGCTTTTGGCAGAACGCGCACGTAGATTTCTACCAAACGACGTGCTAAGCATGCCGATGCTGCTCTTTTTAGCACCCGCGCACGCATTTGTGCGAAAACGCGTTTTAAGCATGCACATGCATCTTTTGGTAGACGCGGATGAAGTTTTCCGCAAAACCACAAGATGTGCATGCAAATGGTGCTTTTTGCAGAACGCGCACGTGGATTTCTACCAAACGACGTGCTAAGCATGCCGATGCTGCTCTTTTTAGCACCCGCGCACGCATTTGTGCGAAAACGCGTTTTAAGCATGCACATGCATCTTTTGGTAGACGCGGATGAAGTTTTCTGCAAAACCACAAGATGTGCATGCAAATGGTGCTTTTTGCAGAACGCGCACGTGGATTTCTACCAAACGACGTGCTAAGCTTGCCGATGCTGCTCTTTTTAGCACCCGCGCACGGATTTGTGCGAAAACGCGTTTTAAGCATGCACATGCATCTTTTGGCAGACGCGGATGAAGTTTTCTGCAAAACCACAAGATGTGCATGCAAATGGTGCTTTTGGCAGAACGCGCACGTGGATTTCTACCAAACGACGTGCTAAGCATGCCGATGCTGCTCTTTTTAGCACCCGCGCACGCATTTGTGCGAAAACGCGTTTTAAGCATGCACATGCATCTTTTGGTAGACGCGGATGAAGTTTTCTGCAAAACCACAAGATGTGCATGCAAATGGTGCTTTTTGCAGAACGCGCACGTGGATTTCTACCAAACGACGTGCTAAGCATGCCGATGCTGCTCTTTTTAGCACCCGCGCACGGATTTGTGCGAAAACGCGTTTTAAGCATGCACATGCATCTTTTGGTAGACGCGGATGAAGTTTTCTGCAAAACCACAAGATGTGCATGCAAATGGTGCTTTTGGCAGAACGCGCACGTGGATTTCTACCAAACGACCTGCTAAGAATGCCGATGCTGCTCTTTTTAGCACCCGCGCACGCATTTGTGCGAAAACGCGTTTTCAGCATGCACATGCATCTTTTGGTAGACGCGGATGAAGTTTTCTGCAAAACCACAAGATGTGCATGCAAATGGTGCTTTTGGCAGAACGCGCACGTGGATTTCTACCAAACGACGTGCTAAGCATGCCGATGCTGCTCTTTTTAGCACCCGCGCACGCATTTGTGCGAAAACGCGTTTTAAGCATGCACATGCATCTTTTGGTAGACGCGGATGAAGTTTTCTGCAAAACCACAAGATGTGCATACAAATGGTGCTTTTTGCAGAACGCGCACGTGGATTTCTACCAAACGACGTGCTAAGCATGCCGATGCTGCTCTTTTTAGCACCCGCGCACGCATTTGTGCGAGAACGCGTTTTAAGCATGCACATGCAACTTTTGGTAGACGCGGATGAAGTTTTCTGCAAAACCACAATATGTGCATGCAAATGGTGCTTTTTGCAGAACGCGCACGTGGATTTCTACCAAACGACGTGCTAAGCATGCCGATGCTGCTCTTTTTAGCACCCGCGCACGCATTTGTGCGAAAACGCGTTTTAAGCATGCACATGCATCTTTTGGTAGACGCGGATGAAGTTTTCTGCAAAACCACAAGATGTGCATGCAAATGGTGCTTTTTGCAGAACGCGCTTGTGGATTTCTACCAAACGACTTGCTAAGCATGCCGATGCTGCTCTTTTTAGCACCCGCGCACGCATTTGTGCGAAAACGCGTTTTAAGCATGCACATGCATCTTTTGGTAGACGCGGATGAAGTTTTCTGCAAAACCACAAGATGTGCATGCAAATGGTGCTTTTTGCAGAACGCGCACGTGGATTTCTACCAAACGACGTGCTAAGCATGCCGATGCTGCTCTTTTTAGCACCCGCGCACGCATTTGTGCGAAAACGCGTTTTAAGCATGCACATGCATCTTTTGGTAGACGCGGATGAAGTTTTCCGCAAAACCACAAGATGTGCATGCAAATGGTGCTTTTTGCAGAACGCGCACGTGGATTTCTACCAAACGACGTGCTAAGCATGCCGATGCTGCTCTTTTTAGCACCCGCGCACGCATTTGTGCGAAAACGCGTTTTAAGCATGCACATGCATCTTTTGGTAGACGCGGATGAAGTTTTCCGCAAAACCACAAGATGTGCATGCAAATGGTGCTTTTTGCAGAACGCGCACGTGGATTTCTACCAAACGACGTGCTAAGCATGCCGATGCTGCTCTTTTTAGCACCCGCGCACGCATTTGTGCGAAAACGCGTTTTAAGCATGCACATGCATCTTTTGGTAGACGCGGATGAAGTTTTCTGCAAAACCACAAGATGTGCATGCAAATGGTGCTTTTTGCAGAACGCGCACGTGGATTTCTACCAAACGACGTGCTAAGCTTGCCGATGCTGCTCTTTTTAGCACCCGCGCACGGATTTTTGCGAAAACGCGTTTTAAGCATGCACATGCATCTTTTGGCAGACGCGGATGAAGTTTTCTGCAAAACCACAAGATGTGCATGCAAATGGTGCTTTTGGCAGAACGCGCACGTGGATTTCTACCAAACGACGTGCTAAGCATGCCGATGCTGCTCTTTTTAGCACCCGCGCACGCATTTGTGCGAAAACGCGTTTTAAGCATGCACATGCATCTTTTGGTAGACGCGGATGAAGTTTGCTGCAAAACCACAAGATGTGCATGCAAATGGTGCTTTTTGCAGAACGCGCACGTGGATTTCTACCAAACGACGTGCTAAGCATGCCGATGCTGCTCTTTTTAGCACCCGCGCACGGATTTGTGCGAAAACGCGTTTTAAGCATGCACATGCATCTTTTGGTAGACGCGGATGAAGTTTTCTGCAAAACCACAAGATGTGCATGCAAATGGTGCTTTTGGCAGAACGCGCACGTGGATTTCTACCAAACGACGTGCTAAGAATGCCGATGCTGCTCTTTTTAGCACCCGCGCACGCATTTGTGCGAAAACGCGTTTTCAGCATGCACATGCATCTTTTGGTAGACGCGGATGAAGTTTTCTGCAAAACCACAAGATGTGCATGCAAATGGTGCTTTTGGCAGAACGCGCACGTGGATTTCTACCAAACGACGTGCTAAGCATGCCGATGCTGCTCTTTTTAGCACCCGCGCACGCATTTGTGCGAAAACGCGTTTTAAGCATGCACATGCATCTTTTGGTAGACGCGGATGAAGTTTTCTGCAAAACCACAAGATGTGCATGCAAATGGTGCTTTTTGCAGAACGCGCACGTGGATTTCTACCAAACGACGTGCTAAGCATGCCGATGCTGCTCTTTTTAGCACCCGCGCACGCATTTGTGCGAGAACGCGTTTTAAGCATGCACATGCATCTTTTGGTAGACGCGGATGAAGTTTTCTGCAAAACCACAAGATGTGCATGCAAATGGTGCTTTTTGCAGAACGCGCACGTGGATTTCTACCAAACGACGTGCTAAGCATGCCGATGCTGCTCTTTTTAGCACCCGCGCACGCATTTGTGCGAAAACGCGTTTTAAGCATGCACATGCATCTTTTGGTAGACGCGGATGAAGTTTTCTGCAAAACCACAAGATGTGCATGCAAATGGTGCTTTTTGCAGAACGCGCTCGTGGATTTCTACCAAACGACTTGCTAAGCATGCCGATGCTGCTCTTTTTAGCACCCGCGCACGCATTTGTGCGAAAACGCGTTTTAAGCATGCACATGCATCTTTTGGTAGACGCGGATGAAGTTTTCTCCAAAACCACAAGATGTGCATGCAAATGGTGCTTTTTGCAGAACGCGCACGTGGATTTCTACCAAACGACGTGCTAAGCATGCCGATGCTGCTCTTTTTAGCACCCGCGCACGGATTTGTGCGAAAACGCGTTTTAAGCATGCACATGCATCTTTTGGTAGACGCGGATGAAGTTTTCTGCAAAACCACAAGATGTGCATGCAAATGGTGCTTTTGGCAGAACGCGCACGTGGATTTCTACCAAACGACGTGCTAAGCATGCCGATGCTGCTCTTTTTAGCACCCGCGCACGGATTTGTGCGAAAACGCGTTTTAAGCATGCACATGCATCTTTTGGTAGACGCGGATGAAGTTTTCTGCAAAACCACAAGATGTGCATGCAAATGGTGCTTTTGGCAGAACGCGCACGTGGATTTCTACCAAACGACGTGCTAAGCATGCCGATGCTGCTCTTTTTAGCACCCGCGCACGCATTTGTGCGAAAACGCGTTTTAAGCATGCACATGCATCTTTTGGTAGACGCGGATGAAGTTTTCCGCAAAACCACAAGATGTGCATGCAAATGGTGCTTTTTGCAGAACGCGCACGTGGATTTCTACCAAACGACGTGCTAAGCATGCCGATGCTGCTCTTTTTAGCACCCGCGCACGCATTTGTGCGAAAACGCGTTTTAAGCATGCACATGCATCTTTTGGTAGACGCGGATGAAGTTTCCTGCAAAACCACAAGATGTGCATGCAAATGGTGCTTTTTGCAGAACGCGCACGTGGATTTCTACCAAACGACGTGCTAAGCATGCCGATGCTGCTATTTTTAGCACCCGCGCACGCATTTGTGCGAAAACGCGTTTTAAGCATGCACATGCATCTTTTGGTAGACGCGGATGAAGTTTTCTGCAAAACCACAAGATGTGCATGCAAATGGTGCTTTTGGCAGAACGCGCACGTGGATTTCTACCAAACGACGTGCTAAGAATGCCGATGCTGCTCTTTTTAGCACCCGCGCACGCATTTGTGCGAAAACGCGTTTTCAGCATGCACATGCATCTTTTGGTAGACGCGGATGAAGTTTTCTGCAAAACCACAAGATGTGCATGCAAATGGTGCTTTTTGCAGAACGCGCACGTGGATTTCTACCAAACGACGTGCTAAGCATGCCGATGCTGCTCTTTTTAGCACCCGCGCACGCATTTGTGCGAAAACGCGTTTTAAGCATGCACATGCATCTTTTGGTAGACGCGGATGAAGTTTTCTGCAAAACCACAAGATGTACATGCAAATGGTGCTTTTTGCAGAACGCGCACGTGGATTTCTACCAAACGACGTGCTAAGCATGCCGATGCTGCTCTTTTTAGCACCCGCGCACGCATTTGTGCGAGAACGCGTTTTAAGCATGCACATGCATCTTTTGGTAGACGCGGATGAAGTTTTCTGCAAAACCACAAGATGTGCATGCAAATGGTGCTTTTTGCAGAACGCGCACGTGGATTTCTACCAAACGACGTGCTAAGCATGCCGATGCTGCTCTTTTTAGCACCCGCGCACGCATTTGTGCGAAAACGCGTTTTAAGCATGCACATGCATCTTTTGGTAGACGCGGATGAAGTTTTCTGCAAAACCACAAGATGTGCATGCAAATGGTGCTTTTTGCAGAACGCGCACGTGGATTTCTACCAAACGACGTGCTAAGCATGCCGATGCTGCTCTTTTTAGCACCCGCGCACGGATTTGTGCGAAAACGCGTTTTAAGCATGCACATGCATCTTTTGGTAGACGCGGATGAAGTTTTCTGCAAAACCACAAGATGTGCATGCAAATGGTGCTTTTGGCAGAACGCGCACGTGGATTTCTACCAAACGACGTGCTAAGCATGCCGATGCTGCTCTTTTTAGCACCCGCGCACGCATTTGTGCGAAAACGCGTTTTAAGCATGCACATGCATCTTTTGGTAGACGCGGATGAAGTTTTCTGCAAAACCACAAGATGTGCATGCAAATGGTGCTTTTTGCAGAACGCGCACGTAGATTTCTACCAAACGACGTGCTA
Organism: Dermacentor andersoni; assembly: GCF_023375885.2. NCBI lineage: Eukaryota > Metazoa > Arthropoda > Arachnida > Ixodida > Ixodidae > Dermacentor > Dermacentor andersoni. Next base: position 168,046 of record NW_027314773.1, read on the forward strand.
AGCATGCCGATGCTGCTCTTTTTAGCACCCGCGCACGCATTTGTGCGAAAACGCGTTTTAAGAATGCACATGCATCTTTTGGTAGACGCGGATGAAGTTTTCTGCAAAACCACAAGATGTGCGTGCAAATGGTGCTTTTTGCAGAACGCGCACGTGGATTTCTACCAAACGACGTGCTAAGCATGCCGATGCTGCTATTTTTAGCACCCGCGCACGCATTTGTGCGAAAACGCGTTTTAAGCATGCACATGCATCTTTTGGTAGACGCGGATGAAGTTTTCTGCAAAACCACAAGATGTGCATGCAAATGGTGCTTTCGGCAGAACGCGCACGTGGATTTCTACCAAACGACGTGCTAAGCATGCCGATGCTGCTCTTTTTAGCACCCGCGCACGCATTTGTGCGAAAACGCGTTTTAAGCATGCACATGCATCTTTTGGTAGACGCGGATGAAGTTTTCTGCAAAACCAGAAGATGTGCATGCAAATGGTGCTTTTTGCAGAACGCGCACGTGGATTTCTACCAAACGACGTGCTAAGCATGCCGATGCTGCTCTTTTTAGCACCCGCGCACGCATTTGTGCGAAAACGCGTTTTAAGCATGCACATGCATCTTTTGGTAGACGCGGATGAAGTTTTCTGCAAAACCACAAGATGTGCATGCAAATGGTGCTTTTGGCAGAACGCGCACGTGGATTTCTACCAAACGACGTGCTAAGCATGCCGATGCTGCTCTTTTTAGCACCCGCGCACGCATTTGTGCGAAAACGCGTTTTAAGCATGCACATGCATCTTTTGGTAGACGCGGATGAAGTTTTCTGCAAAACCACAAGATGTGCATGCAAATGGTTCTTTTTGCAGAACGCGCACGTGGATTTCTACCAAACGACGTGCTAAGCATGCCGATGCTGCTCTTTTTAGCACCCGCGCACGTATTTGTGCGAGAACGCGTTTTAAGCATGCACATGCATCTTTTGGTAGACGCGGATGAAGTTTTCTGCAAAACCACAAGATGTGCATGCAAATGGTGCTTTTTGCAGAACGCGCACGTGGATTTCTACCAAACGACGTGCTAAGCATGCCGATGCTGCTCTTTTTAGCACCCGCGCACGCATTTGTGCGAAAACGCGTTTTAAGCATGCACATGCATCTTTTGGTAGACGCGGATGAAGTTTTCTGCAAAACCACAAGATGTGCATGCAAATGGTGCTTTTTGCAGAACGCGCACGTGGATTTCTACCAAACGACGTGCTAAGCATGCCGATGCTGCTCTTTTTAGCACCCGCGCACGGATTTGTGCGAAAACGCGTTTTAAGCATGCACATGCATCTTTTGGTAGACGCGGATGAAGTTTTCTGCAAAACCACAAGATGTGCATGCAAATGGTGCTTTTGGCAGAACGCGCACGTGGATTTCTACCAAACGACGTGCTAAGCATGCCGATGCTGCTCTTTTTAGCACCCGCGCACGCATTTGTGCGAAAACGCGTTTTAAGCATGCACATGCATCTTTTGGTAGACGCGGATGAAGTTTTCTGCAAAACCACAAGATGTGCATGCAAATGGTGCTTTTTGCAGAACGCGCACGTAGATTTCTACCAAACGACGTGCTAAGCATGCCGATGCTGCTCTTTTTAGCACCCGCGCACGCATTTGTGCGAAAACGCGTTTTAAGCATGCACATGCATCTTTTGGTAGACGCGGATGAAGTTTTCTGCAAAACCACAAGATGTGCATGCAAATGGTGCTTTTTGCAGAACGCGCACGTGGATTTCTACCAAACGACGTGCTAAGCATGCCGATGCTGCTATTTTTAGCACCCGCGCACGCATTTGTGCGAAAACGCGTTTTAAGCATGCACATGCATCTTTTGGTAGACGCGGATGAAGTTTTCTGCAAAACCACAAGATGTGCATGCAAATGGTGCTTTCGGCAGAACGCGCACGTGGATTTCTACCAAACGACGTGCTAAGCATGCCGATGCTGCTCTTTTTAGCACCCGCGCACGCATTTGTGCGAAAACGCGTTTTAAGCATGCACATGCATCTTTTGGTAGACGCGGATGAAGTTTTCTGCAAAACCAGAAGATGTGCATGCAAATGGTGCTTTTTGCAGAACGCGCACGTGGATTTCTACCAAACGACGTGCTAAGCCTTCCGATGCTGCTCTTTTTAGCACCCGCGCACGCATTTGTGCGAAAACGCGTTTTAAGCATGCACATGCATCTTTTGGTAGACGCGGATGAAGTTTTCTGCAAAACCACAAGATGTGCATGCAAATGGTGCTTTTGGCAGAACGCGCACGTGGATTTCTACCAAACGACGTGCTAAGCATGCCGATGCTGCTCTTTTTAGCACCAGCGCACGCATTTGTGCGAAAACGCGTTTTAAGCATGCACATGCATCTTTTGGTAGACGCGGATGAAGTTTTCTGCAAAACCACAAGATGTGCATGCAAATGGTTCTTTTTGCAGAACGCGCACGTGGATTTCTACCAAACGACGTGCTAAGCATGCCGATGCTGCTCTTTTTAGCACCCGCGCACGCATTTGTGCGAGAACGCGTTTTAAGCATGCACATGCATCTTTTGGTAGACGCGGATGAAGTTTTCTGCAAAACCACAAGATGTGCATGCAAATGGTGCTTTTTGCAGAACGCGCACGTGGATTTCTACCAAACGACGTGCTAAGCATGCCGATGCTGCTCTTTTTAGCACCCGCGCACGCATTTGTGCGAAAACGCGTTTTAAGCATGCACATGCATCTTTTGGTAGACGCGGATGAAGTTTTCTGCAAAACCACAAGATGTGCATGCAAATGGTGCTTTTTGCAGAACGCACACGTGGATTTCTACCAAACGACGTGCTAAGCATGCCGATGCTGCTCTTTTTAGCACCCGCGCACGGATTTGTGCGAAAACGCGTTTTAAGCATGCACATGCATCTTTTGGTAGACGCGGATGAAGTTTTCTGCAAAACCACAAGATGTGCATGCAAATGGTGCTTTTGGCAGAACGCGCACGTGGATTTCTACCAAACGACGTGCTAAGCATGCCGATGCTGCTCTTTTTAGCACCCGCGCACGCATTTGTACGAAAACGCGTTTTAAGCATGCACATGCATCTTTTGGTAGACGCGGATGAAGTTTTCTGCAAAACCACAAGATGTGCATGCAAATGGTGCTTTTTGCAGAACGCGCACGTGGATTTCTACCAAACGACGTGCTAAGCATGCCGATGCTGCTCTTTTTAGCACCCGCGCACGGATTTGTGCGAAAACGCGTTTTAAGCATGCACATGCATCTTTTGGTAGACGCGGATGAAGTTTTCTGCAAAACCACAAGATGTGCATGCAAATGGTGCTTTTGGCAGAACGCGCACGTGGATTTCTACCAAACGACGTGCTAAGCATGCCGATGCTGCTCTTTTTAGCACCCGCGCACGCATTTGTGCGAAAACGCGTTTTAAGCATGCACATGCATCTTTTGGTAGACGCGGATGAAGTTTTCTGCAAAACCACAAGATGTGCATGCAAATGGTGCTTTTTGCAGAACGCGCACGTAGATTTCTACCAAACGACGTGCTAAGCATGCCGATGCTGCTCTTTTTAGCACCCGCGCACGCATTTGTGCGAAAACGCGTTTTAAGAATGCACATGCATCTTTTGGTAGACGCGGATGAAGTTTTCTGCAAAACCACAAGATGTGCGTGCAAATGGTGCTTTTTGCAGAACGCGCACGTGGATTTCTACCAAACGACGTGCTAAGCATGCCGATGCTGCTATTTTTAGCACCCGCGCACGCATTTGTGCGAAAACGCGTTTTAAGCATGCACATGCATCTTTTGGTAGACGCGGATGAAGTTTTCTGCAAAACCACAAGATGTGCATGCAAATGGTGCTTTCGGCAGAACGCGCACGTGGATTTCTACCAAACGACGTGCTAAGCATGCCGATGCTGCTCTTTTTAGCACCCGCGCACGCATTTGTGCGAAAAACGCGTTTTAAGCATGCACATGCATCTTTTGGTAGACGCGGATGAAGTTTTCTGCAAAACCAGAAGATGTGCATGCAAATGGTGCTTTTTGCAGAACGCGCACGTGGATTTCTACCAAACGACGTGCTAAGCATGCCGATGCTGCTCTTTTTAGCACCCGCGCACGCATTTGTGCGAAAACGCGTTTTAAGCATGCACATGCATCTTTTGGTAGACGCGGATGAAGTTTTCTGCAAAACCACAAGATGTGCATGCAAATGGTGCTTTTGGCAGAACGCGCACGTGGATTTCTACCAAACGACGTGCTAAGCATGCCGATGCTGCTCTTTTTAGCACCCGCGCACGCATTTGTGCGAAAACGCGTTTTAAGCATGCACATGCATCTTTTGGTAGACGCGGATGAAGTTTTCTGCAAAACCACAAGATGTGCATGCAAATGGTTCTTTTTGCAGAACGCGCACGTGGATTTCTACCAAACGACGTGCTAAGCATGCCGATGCTGCTCTTTTTAGCACCCGCGCACGCATTTGTGCGAGAACGCGTTTTAAGCATGCACATGCATCTTTTGGTAGACGCGGATGAAGTTTTCTGCAAAACCACAAGATGTGCATGCAAATGGTGCTTTTTGCAGAACGCGCACGTGGATTTCTACCAAACGACGTGCTAAGCATGCCGATGCTGCTCTTTTTAGCACCCGCGCACGCATTTGTGCGAAAACGCGTTTTAAGCATGCACATGCATCTTTTGGTAGACGCGGATGAAGTTTTCTGCAAAACCACAAGATGTGCATGCAAATGGTGCTTTTTGCAGAACGCGCACGTGGATTTCTACCAAACGACGTGCTAAGCATGCCGATGCTGCTCTTTTTAGCACCCGCGCACGGATTTGTGCGAAAACGCGTTTTAAGCATGCACATGCATCTTTTGGTAGACGCGGATGAAGTTTTCTGCAAAACCACAAGATGTGCATGCAAATGGTGCTTTTGGCAGAACGCGCACGTGGATTTCTACCAAACGACGTGCTAAGCATGCCGATGCGGCTCTTTTTAGCACCCGCGCACGCATTTGTGCGAAAACGCGTTTTAAGCATGCACATGCATCTTTTGGTAGACGCGGATGAAGTTTTCTGCAAAACCACAAGATGTGCATGCAAATGGTGCTTTTTGCAGAACGCGCACGTAGATTTCTACCAAACGACGTGCTAAGCATGCCGATGCTGCTCTTTTTAGCACCCGCGCACGCATTTGTGCGAAAACGCGTTTTAAGCATGCACATGCATCTTTTGGTAGACGCGGATGAAGTTTTCTGCAAAACCACAAGATGTGCATGCAAATGGTGCTTTTTGCAGAACGCGCACGTGGATTTCTACCAAACGACGTGCTAAGCATGCCGATGCTGCTATTTTTAGCACCCGCGCACGCATTTGTGCGAAAACGCGTTTTAAGCATGCACATGCATCTTTTGGTAGACGCGGATGAAGTTTTCTGCAAAACCACAAGATGTGCATGCAAATGGTGCTTTCGGCAGAACGCGCACGTGGATTTCTACCAAACGACGTGCTAAGCATGCCGATGCTGCTCTTTTTAGCACCCGCGCACGCATTTGGGCGAAAACGCGTTTTAAGCATGCACATGCATCTTTTGGTAGACGCGGATGAAGTTTTCTGCAAAACCAGAAGATGTGCATGCAAATGGTGCTTTTTGCAGAACGCGCACGTGGATTTCTACCAAACGACGTGCTAAGCCTTCCGATGCTGCTCTTTTTAGCACCCGCGCACGCATTTGTGCGAAAACGCGTTTTAAGCATGCACATGCATCTTTTGGTAGACGCGGATGAAGTTTTCTGCAAAACCACAAGATGTGCATGCAAATGGTGCTTTTGGCAGAACGCGCACGTGGATTTCTACCAAACGACGTGCTAAGCATGCCGATGCTGCTCTTTTTAGCACCAGCGCACGCATTTGTGCGAAAACGCGTTTTAAGCATGCACATGCATCTTTTGGTAGACGCGGATGAAGTTTTCTGCAAAACCACAAGATGTGCATGCAAATGGTTCTTTTTGCAGAACGCGCACGTGGATTTCTACCAAACGACGTGCTAAGCATGCCGATGCTGCTCTTTTTAGCACCCGCGCACGCATTTGTGCGAGAACGCGTTTTAAGCATGCACATGCATCTTTTGGTAGACGCGGATGAAGTTTTCTGCAAAACCACAAGATGTGCATGCAAATGGTGCTTTTTGCAGAACGCGCACGTGGATTTCTACCAAACGACGTGCTAAGCATGCCGATGCTGCTCTTTTTAGCACCCGCGCACGCATTTGTGCGAAAACGCGTTTTAAGCATGCACATGCATCTTTTGGTAGACGCGGATGAAGTTTTCTGCAAAACCACAAGATGTGCATGCAAATGGTGCTTTTTGCAGAACGCACACGTGGATTTCTACCAAACGACGTGCTAAGCATGCCGATGCTGCTCTTTTTAGCACCCGCGCACGGATTTGTGCGAAAACGCGTTTTAAGCATGCACATGCATCTTTTGGTAGACGCGGATGAAGTTTTCTGCAAAACCACAAGATGTGCATGCAAATGGTGCTTTTGGCAGAACGCGCACGTGGATTTCTACCAAACGACGTGCTAAGCATGCCGATGCTGCTCTTTTTAGCACCCGCGCACGCATTTGTACGAAAACGCGTTTTAAGCATGCACATGCATCTTTTGGTAGACGCGGATGAAGTTTTCTGCAAAACCACAAGATGTGCATGCAAATGGTGCTTTTTGCAGAACGCGCACGTAGATTTCTACCAAACGACGTGCTAAGCATGCCGATGCTGCTCTTTTTAGCACCCGCGCACGCATTTGTGCGAAAACGCGTTTTAAGCATGCACATGCATCTTTTGGTAGACGCGGATGAAGTTTTCTGCAAAACCACAAGATGTGCATGCAAATGGTGCTTTTTGCAGAACGCGCACGTGGATTTCTACCAAACGACGTGCTAAGCATGCCGATGCTGCTATTTTTAGCACCCGCGCACGCATTTGTGCGAAAACGCGTTTTAAGCATGCACATGCATCTTTTGGTAGACGCGGATGAAGTTTTCTGCAAAACCACAAGATGTGCATGCAAATGGTGCTTTCGGCAGAACGCGCACGTGGATTTCTACCAAACGACGTGCTAAGCATGCCGATGCTGCTCTTTTTAGCACCCGCGCACGCATTTGTGCGAAAACGCGTTTTCAGCATGCACATGCATCTTTTGGTAGACGCGGATGAAGTTTTCTGCAAAACCAGAAGATGTGCATGCAAATGGTGCTTTTTGCAGAACGCGCACGTGGATTTCTACCAAACGACGTGCTAAGCATGCCGATGCTGCTCTTTTTAGCACCCGCGCACGCATTTGTGCGAAAACGCGTTTTAAGCATGCACATGCATCTTTTGGTAGACGCGGATGAAGTTTTCTGCAAAACCACAAGATGTGCATGCAAATGGTGCTTTTGGCAGAACGCGCACGTGCATTTCTACCAAACGACGTGCTAAGCATGCCGATGCTGCTCTTTTTAGCACCCGCGCACGCATTTGTGCGAAAACGCGTTTTAAGCATGCACATGCATCTTTTGGTAGACGCGGATGAAGTTTTCTGCAAAACCACAAGATGTGCATGCAAATGGTTCTTTTTGCAGAACGCGCACATGGATTTCTACCAAACGACGTGCTAAGCATGCCGATGCTGCTCTTTTTAGCACCCGCGCACGCATTTGTGCGAAAACGCGTTTTAAGCATGCACATGCATCTTTTGGTAGACGCGGATGAAGTTTTCTGCAAAACCACAAGATGTGCATGCAAATGGTGCTTTTGGCAGAACGCGCACGTGGATTTCTACCAAACGACGTGCTAAGCTTGCCGATGCTGCTCTTTTTAGCACCCGCGCACGGATTTGTGCGAAAACGCGTTTTAAGCATGCACATGCATCTTTTGGCAGACGCGGATGAAGTTTTCTGCAAAACCACAAGATGTGCATGCAAATGGTGCTTTTGGCAGAACGCGCACGTGGACTTCTACCAAACGACGTGCTAAGCATGCCGATGCTGCTCTTTTTAGCACCCGCGCACGCATTTGTGCGAAAACGCGTTTTAAGCATGCACATGCATCTTTTGGTAGACGCGGATGAAGTTTTCTGCAAAACCACAAGATGTGCATGCAAATGGTGCTTTTTGCAGAACGCGCACGTGGATTTCTACCAAACGACGTGCTAAGCATGCCGATGCTGCTCTTTTTAGCACCCGCGCACGGATTTGTGCGAAAACGCGTTTTAAGCATGCACATGCATCTTTTGGTAGACGCGGATGAAGTTTTCTGCAAAACCACAAGATGTGCATGCAAATGGTGCTTTTGGCAGAACGCGCACGTGGATTTCTACCAAACGACGTGCTAAGAATGCCGATGCTGCTCTTTTTAGCACCCGCGCACGCATTTGTGCGAAAACGCGTTTTCAGCATGCACATGCATCTTTTGGTAGACGCGGATGAAGTTTTCTGCAAAACCACAAGATGTGCATGCAAATGGTGCTTTTGGCAGAACGCGCACGTGGATTTCTACCAAACGACGTGCTAAGCATGCCGATGCTGCTCTTTTTAGCACCCGCGCACGCATTTGTGCGAAAACGCGTTTTAAGCATGCACATGCATCTTTTGGTAGACGCGGATGAAGTTTTCTGCAAAACCACAAGATGTGCATACAAATGGTGCTTTTTGCAGAACGCGCACGTGGATTTCTACCAAACGACGTGCTAAGCATGCCGATGCTGCTCTTTTTAGCACCCGCGCACGCATTTGTGCGAGAACGCGTTTTAAGCATGCACATGCAACTTTTGGTAGACGCGGATGAAGTTTTCTGCAAAACCACAAGATGTGCATGCAAATGGTGCTTTTTTGCAGAACGCGCACGTGGATTTCTACCAAACGACGTGCTAAGCATGCCGATGCTGCTCTTTTTAGCACCCGCGCACGCATTTGTGCGAAAACGCGTTTTAAGCATGCACATGCATCTTTTGGTAGACGCGGATGAAGTTTTCTGCAAAACCACAAGATGTGCATGCAAATGGTGCTTTTTGCAGAACGCGCTTGTGGATTTCTACCAAACGACTTGCTAAGCATGCCGATGCTGCTCTTTTTAGCACCCGCGCACGCATTTGTGCGAAAACGCGTTTTAAGCATGCACATGCATGTTTTGGTAGACGCGGATGAAGTTTTCTGCAAAACCACAAGATGTGCATGCAAATGGTGCTTTTTGCAGAACGCGCACGTGGATTTCTACCAAACGACGTGCTAAGCATGCCGATGCTGCTCTTTTTAGCACCCGCGCACGCATTTGTGCGAAAACGCGTTTTAAGCATGCACATGCATCTTTTGGTAGACGCGGATGAAGTTTTCCGCAAAACCACAAGATGTGCATGCAAATGGTGCTTTTTGCAGAACGCGCACGTGGATTTCTACCAAACGACGTGCTAAGCATGCCGATGCTGCTCTTTTTAGCACCCGCGCACGCATTTGTGCGAAAACGCGTTTTAAGCATGCACATGCATCTTTTGGTAGACGCGGATGAAGTTTTCCGCAAAACCACAAGATGTGCATGCAAATGGTGCTTTTTGCAGAACGCGCACGTGGATTTCTACCAAACGACGTGCTAAGCATGCCGATGCTGCTCTTTTTAGCACCCGCGCACGCATTTGTGCGAAAACGCGTTTTAAGCATGCACATGCATCTTTTGGTAGACGCGGATGAAGTTTCCTGCAAAACCACAAGATGTGCATGCAAATGGTGCTTTTTGCAGAACGCGCACGTGGATTTCTACCAAACGACGTGCTAAGCTTGCCGATGCTGCTCTTTTTAGCACCCGCGCACGGATTTGTGCGAAAACGCGTTTTAAGCATGCACATGCATCTTTTGGTAGACGCGGATGAAGTTTTCTGCAAAACCACAAGATGTGCATGCAAATGGTGCTTTTGGCAGAACGCGCACGTGGATTTCTACCAAACGACGTGCTAAGCATGCCGATGCTGCTCTTTTTAGCACCCGCGCACGCATTTGTGCGAAAACGCGTTTTAAGCATGCACATGCATCTTTTGGTAGACGCGGATGAAGTTTTCTGCAAAACCACAAGATGTGCATGCAAATGGTGCTTTTTGCAGAACGCGCACGTGGATTTCTACCAAACGACGTGCTAAGCATGCCGATGCTGCTCTTTTTAGCACCCGCGCACGGATTTGTGCGAAAACGCGTTTTAAGCATGCACATGCATCTTTTGGTAGACGCGGATGAAGTTTTCTGCAAAACCACAAGATGTGCATGCAAATGGTGCTTTTGGCAGAACGCGCACGTAGATTTCTACCAAACGACGTGCTAAGCATGCCGATGCTGCTCTTTTTAGCACCCGCGCACGCATTTATGCGAAAACGCGTTTTAAGCATGCACATGCATCTTTTGGTAGACGCGGATGAAGTTTTCCGCAAAACCACAAGATGTGCATGCAAATGGTGCTTTTTGCAGAACGCGCACGTGGATTTCTACCAAACGACGTGCTAAGCATGCCGATGCTGCTCTTTTTAGCACCCGCGCACGCATTTGTGCGAAAACGCGTTTTAAGCATGCACATGCATCTTTTGGTAGACGCGGATGAAGTTTTCTGCAAAACCACAAGATGTGCATGCAAATGGTGCTTTTTGCAGAACGCGCACGTGGATTTCTACCAAACGACGTGCTAAGCTTGCCGATGCTGCTCTTTTTAGCACCCGCGCACGGATTTGTGCGAAAACGCGTTTTAAGCATGCACATGCATCTTTTGGCAGACGCGGATGAAGTTTTCTGCAAAACCACAAGATGTGCATGCAAATGGTGCTTTTGGCAGAACGCGCACGTGGATTTCTACCAAACGACGTGCTAAGCATGCCGATGCTGCTCTTTTTAGCACCCGCGCACGCATTTGTGCGAAAACGCGTTTTAAGCATGCACATGCATCTTTTGGTAGACGCGGATGAAGTTTTCTGCAAAACCACAAGATGTGCATGCAAATGGTGCTTTTTGCAGAACGCGCACGTGGATTTCTACCAAACGACGTGCTAAGCATGCCGATGCTGCTCTTTTTAGCACCCGCGCACGCATTTGTGCGAGAGCGCGTTTTAAGCATGCACATGCATCTTTTGGTAGACGCGGATGAAGTTTTCTGCAAAACCACAAGATGTGCATGCAAATGGTGCTTTTTGCAGAACGCGCACGTGGATTTCTACCAAACGACGTGCTAAGCATGCCGATGCTGCTCTTTTTAGCACCCGCGCACGCATTTGTGCGAAAACGCGTTTTAAGCATGCACATGCATCTTTTGGTAGACGCGGATGAAGTTTTCTGCAAAACCACAAGATGTGCATGCAAATGGTGCTTTTTGCAGAACGCGCTCGTGGATTTCTACCAAACGACTTGCTAAGCATGCCGATGCTGCTCTTTTTAGCACCCGCGCACGCATTTGTGCGAAAACGCGTTTTAAGCATGCACATGCATCTTTTGGTAGACGCGGATGAAGTTTTCTCCAAAACCACAAGATGTGCATGCAAATGGTGCTTTTTGCAGAACGCGCACGTGGATTTCTACCAAACGACGTGCTAAGCATGCCGATGCTGCTCTTTTTAGCACCCGCGCACGGATTTGTGCGAAAACGCGTTTTAAGCATGCACATGCATCTTTTGGTAGACGCGGATGAAGTTTTCAGCAAAACCACAAGATGTGCATGCAAATGGTGCTTTTGGCAGAACGCGCACGTGGATTTCTACCAAACGACGTGCTAAGCATGCCGATGCTGCTCTTTTTAGCACCCGCGCACGGATTTGTGCGAAAACGCGTTTTAAGCATGCACATGCATCTTTTGGTAGACGCGGATGAAGTTTTCTGCAAAACCACAAGATGTGCATGCAAATGGTGCTTTTGGCAGAACGCGCACGTGGATTTCTACCAAACGACGTGCTAAGCATGCCGATGCTGCTCTTTTTAGCACCCGCGCACGCATTTGTGCGAAAACGCGTTTTAAGCATGCACATGCATCTTTTGGTAGACGCGGATGAAGTTTTCCGCAAAACCACAAGATGTGCATGCAAATGGTGCTTTTTGCAGAACGCGCACGTGGATTTCTACCAAACGACGTGCTAAGCATGCCGATGCTGCTCTTTTTAGCACCCGCGCACGCATTTGTGCGAAAACGCGTTTTAAGCATGCACATGCATCTTTTGGTAGACGCGGATGAAGTTTCCTCCAAAACCACAAGATGTGCATGCAAATGGTGCTTTTTGCAGAACGCGCACGTGGATTTCTACCAAACGACGTGCTAAGCTTGCCGTTGCTGCTCTTTTTAGCACCCGCGCACGGATTTGTGCGAAAACGCGTTTTAAGCATGCACATGCATCTTTTGGTAGACGCGGATGAAGTTTTCTGCAAAACCACAAGATGTGCATGCAAATGGTGCTTTTGGCAGAACGCGCACGTGGATTTCTACCAAACGACGTGCTAAGCATGCCGATGCTGCTCTTTTTAGCACCCGCGCACGGATTTGTGCGAAAACGCGTTTTAAGCATGCACATGCATCTTTTGGTAGACGCGGATGAAGTTTTCTGCAAAACCACAAGATGTGCATGCAAATGGTGCTTTTGGCAGAACGCGCACGTGGATTTCTACCAAACGACGTGCTAAGAATGCCGATGCTGCTCTTTTTAGCACCCGCGCACGCATTTGTGCGAAAACGCGTTTTCAGCATGCACATGCATCTTTTGGTAGACGCGGATGAAGTTTTCTGCAAAACCACAAGATGTGCATGCAAATGGTGCTTTTTGCAGAACGCGCACGTGGATTTCTACCAAACGACGTGCTAAGCATGCCGATGCTGCTCTTTTTAGCACCCGCGCACGCATTCTTGCGAAAACGCGTTTTAAGCATGCACATGCATCTTTTGGTAGACGCGGATGAAGTTTTCTGCAAAACCACAAGATGTACATGCAAATGGTGCTTTTTGCAGAACGCGCACGTGGATTTCTACCAAACGACGTGCTAAGCATGCCGATGCTGCTCTTTTTAGCACCCGCGCACGCATTTGTGCGAGAACGCGTTTTAAGCATGCACATGCATCTTTTGGTAGACGCGGATGAAGTTTTCTGCAAAACCACAAGATGTGCATGCAAATGGTGCTTTTTGCAGAACGCGCACGTGGATTTCTACCAAACGACGTGCTAAGCATGCCGATGCTGCTCTTTTTAGCACCCGCGCACGCATTTGTGCGAAAACGCGTTTTAAGCATGCACATGCATCTTTTGGTAGACGCGGATGAAGTTTTCTGCAAAACCACAAGATGTGCATGCAAATGGTGCTTTTTGCAGAACGCGCACGTGGATTTCTACCAAACGACGTGCTAAGCATGCCGATGCTGCTCTTTTTAGCACCCGCGCACGGATTTGTGCGAAAACGCGTTTTAAGCATGCACATGCATCTTTTGGTAGACGCGGATGAAGTTTTCTGCAAAACCACAAGATGTGCATGCAAATGGTGCTTTTGGCAGAACGCGCACGTGGATTTCTACCAAACGACGTGCTAAGCATGCCGATGCTGCTCTTTTTAGCACCCGCGCACGCATTTGTGCGAAAACGCGTTTTAAGCATGCACATGCATCTTTTGGTAGACGCGGATGAAGTTTTCTGCAAAACCACAAGATGTGCATGCAAATGGTGCTTTTTCCAGAACGCGCACGTAGATTTCTACCAAACGACGTGCTAAGCATGCCGATGCTGCTCTTTTTAGCACCCGCGCACGCATTTGTGCGAAAACGCGTTTTAAGCATGCACATGCATCTTTTGGTAGACGCGGATGAAGTTTTCTGCAAAACCACAAGATGTGCATGCAAATGGTGCTTTTTGCAGAACGCGCACGTGGATTTCTACCAAACGACGTGCTAAGCATGCCGATGCTGCTATTTTTAGCACCCGCGCACGCATTTGTGCGAAAACGCGTTTTAAGCATGCACATGCATCTTTTGGTAGACGCGGATGAAGTTTTCTGCAAAACCACAAGATGTGCATGCAAATGGTGCTTTCGGCAGAACGCGCACGTGGATTTCTACCAAACGACGTGCTAAGCATGCCGATGCTGCTCTTTTTAGCACCCGCGCACGCATTTGTGCGAAAACGCGTTTTAAGCATGCACATGCATCTTTTGGTAGACGCGGATGAAGTTTTCTGCAAAACCAGAAGATGTGCATGCAAATGGTGCTTTTTGCAGAACGCGCACGTGGATTTCTACCAAACGACGTACTAAGCATGCCGATGCTGCTCTTTTTAGCACCCGCGCACGCATTTGTGCGAAAACGCGTTTTAAGCATGCACATGCATCTTTTGGTAGACGCGGATGAAGTTTTCTGCAAAACCACAAGATGTGCATGCAAATGGTTCTTTTTGCAGAACGCGCACGTGGATTTCTACCAAACGACGTGCTAAGCATGCCGATGCTGCTCTTTTTAGCACCCGCGCACGCATTTGTGCGAGAACGCGTTTTAAGCATGCACATGCATCTTTTGGTAGACGCGGATGAAGTTTTCTGCAAAACCACAAGATGTGCATGCAAATGGTGCTTTTTGCAGAACGCGCACGTGGATTTCTACCAAACGACGTGCTAAGCATGCCGATGCTGCTCTTTTTAGCACCCGCGCACGCATTTGTGCGAAAACGCGTTTTAAGCATGCACATGCATCTTTTGGTAGACGCGGATGAAGTTTTCTGCAAAACCACAAGATGTGCATGCAAATGGTGCTTTTTGCAGAACGCGCACGTGGATTTCTACCAAACGACGTGCTAAGCATGCCGATGCTGCTCTTTTTAGCACCCGCGCACGCATTTGTGCGAAAACGCGTTTTAAGCATGCACATGCATCTTTTGGTAGACGCGGATGAAGTTTTCTGCAAAACCACAAGATGTGCATGCAAATGGTGCTTTTTGCAGAACGCGCACGTGGATTTCTACCAAACGACGTGCTAAGCTTGCCGATGCTGCTCTTTTTAGCACCCGCGCACGGATTTGTGCGAAAACGCGTTTTAAGCATGCACATGCATCTTTTGGCAGACGCGGATGAAGTTTTCTGCAAAACCACAAGATGTGCATGCAAATGGTGCTTTTGGCAGAACGCGCACGTGGATTTCTACCAAACGACGTGCTAAGCATGCCGATGCTGCTCTTTTTAGCACCCGCGCACGCATTTGTGCGAAAACGCGTTTTAAGCATGCACATGCATCTTTTGGTAGACGCGGATGAAGTTTTCTGCAAAACCACAAGATGTGCATGCAAATGGTGCTTTTTGCAGAACGCGCACGTGGATTTCTACCAAACGACGTGCTAAGCATGCCGATGCTGCTCTTTTTAGCACCCGCGCACGGATTTGTGCGAAAACGCGTTTTAAGCATGCACATGCATCTTTTGGTAGACGCGGATGAAGTTTTCTGCAAAACCACAAGATGTGCATGCAAATGGTGCTTTTGGCAGAACGCGCACGTGGATTTCTACCAAACGACGTGCTAAGCATGCCGATGCTGCTCTTTTTAGCACCCGCGCACGGATTTGTGCGAAAACGCGTTTTAAGCATGCACATGCATCTTTTGGTAGACGCGGATGAAGTTTTCTGCAAAACCACAAGATGTGCATGCAAATGGTGCTTTTGGCAGAACGCGCACGTGGATTTCTACCAAACGACGTGCTAAGAATGCCGATGCTGCTCTTTTTAGCACCCGCGCACGCATTTGTGCGAAAACGCGTTTTCAGCATGCACATGCATCTTTTGGTAGACGCGGATGAAGTTTTCTGCAAAACCACAAGATGTGCATGCAAATGGTGCTTTTTGCAGAACGCGCACGTGGATTTCTACCAAACGACGTGCTAAGCATGCCGATGCTGCTCTTTTTAGCACCCGCGCACGCATTCTTGCGAAAACGCGTTTTAAGCATGCACATGCATCTTTTGGTAGACGCGGATGAAGTTTTCTGCAAAACCACAAGATGTACATGCAAATGGTGCTTTTTGCAGAACGCGCACGTGGATTTCTACCAAACGACGTGCTAAGCATGCCGATGCTGCTCTTTTTAGCACCCGCGCACGCATTTGTGCGAGAACGCGTTTTAAGCATGCACATGCATCTTTTGGTAGACGCGGATGAAGTTTTCTGCAAAACCACAAGATGTGCATGCAAATGGTGCTTTTTGCAGAACGCGCACGTGGATTTCTACCAAACGACGTGCTAAGCATGCCGATGCTGCTCTTTTTAGCACCCGCGCACGCATTTGTGCGAAAACGCGTTTTAAGCATGCACATGCATCTTTTGGTAGACGCGGATGAAGTTTTCTGCAAAACCACAAGATGTGCATGCAAATGGTGCTTTTTGCAGAACGCGCACGTGGATTTCTACCAAACGACGTGCTAAGCATGCCGATGCTGCTCTTTTTAGCACCCGCGCACGGATTTGTGCGAAAACGCGTTTTAAGCATGCACATGCATCTTTTGGTAGACGCGGATGAAGTTTTCTGCAAAACCACAAGATGTGCATGCAAATGGTGCTTTTGGCAGAACGCGCACGTGGATTTCTACCAAACGACGTGCTAAGCATGCCGATGCTGCTCTTTTTAGCACCCGCGCACGCATTTGTGCGAAAACGCGTTTTAAGCATGCACATGCATCTTTTGGTAGACGCGGATGAAGTTTTCTGCAAAACCACAAGATGTGCATGCAAATGGTGCTTTTTGCAGAAAGCGCACGTAGATTTCTACCAAACGACGTGCTAAGCATGCCGATGCTGCTCTTTTTAGCACCCGCGCACGCATTTGTGCGAAAACGCGTTTTAAGCATGCACATGCATCTTTTGGTAGACGCGGATGAAGTTTTCTGCAAAACCACAAGATGTGCATGCAAATGGTGCTTTTTGCAGAACGCGCACGTGGATTTCTACCAAACGACGTGCTAAGCATGCCGATGCTGCTATTTTTAGCACCCGCGCACGCATTTGTGCGAAAACGCGTTTTAAGCATGCACATGCATCTTTTGGTAGACGCGGATGAAGTTTTCTGCAAAACCACAAGATGTGCATGCAAATGGTGCTTTCGGCAGAACGCGCACGTGGATTTCTACCAAACGACGTGCTAAGCATGCCGATGCTGCTCTTTTTAGCACCCGCGCACGCATTTGTGCGAAAACGCGTTTTAAGCATGCACATGCATCTTTTGGTAGACGCGGATGAAGTTTTCTGCAAAACCAGAAGATGTGCATGCAAATGGTGCTTTTTGCAGAACGCGCACGTGGATTTCTACCAAACGACGTGCTAAGCATGCCGATGCTGCTCTTTTTAGCACCCGCGCACGCATTTGTGCGAAAACGCGTTTTAAGCATGCACATGCATCTTTTGGTAGACGCGGATGAAGTTTTCTGCAAAACCACAAGATGTGCATGCAAATGGTGCTTTTGGCAGAACGCGCACGTGGATTTCTACCAAACGACGTGCTAAGCATGCCGATGCTGCTCTTTTTAGCACCCGCGCACGCATTTGTGCGAAAACGCGTTTTAAGCATGCACATGCATCTTTTGGTAGACGCGGATGAAGTTTTCTGCAAAACCACAAGATGTGCATGCAAATGGTTCTTTTTGCAGAACGCGCACGTGGATTTCTACCAAACGACGTGCTAAGCATGCCGATGCTGCTCTTTTTAGCACCCGCGCACGCATTTGTGCGAGAACGCGTTTTAAGCATGCACATGCATCTTTTGGTAGACGCGGATGAAGTTTTCTGCAAAACCACAAGATGTGCATGCAAATGGTGCTTTTTGCAGAACGCGCACGTGGATTTCTACCAAACGACGTGCTAAGCATGCCGATGCTGCTCTTTTTAGCACCCGCGCACGCATTTGTGCGAAAACGCGTTTTAAGCATGCACATGCATCTTTTGGTAGACGCGGATGAAGTTTTCTGCAAAACCACAAGATGTGCATGCAAATGGTGCTTTTTGCAGAAAGCGCACGTGGATTTCTACCAAACGACGTGCTAAGCATGCCGATGCTGCTCTTTTTAGCACCCGCGCACGCATTTGTGCGAAAACGCGTTTTAAGCATGCACATGCATCTTTTGGTAGACGCGGATGAAGTTTTCTGCAAAACCACAAGATGTGCATGCAAATGGTGCTTTTTGCAGAACGCGCACGTGGATTTCTACCAAACGACGTGCTAAGCTTGCCGATGCTGCTCTTTTTAGCACCCGCGCACGGATTTGTGCGAAAACGCGTTTTAAGCATGCACATGCATCTTTTGGCAGACGCGGATGAAGTTTTCTGCAAAACCACAAGATGTGCATGCAAATGGTGCTTTTGGCAGAACGCGCACGTGGATTTCTACCAAACGACGTGCTAAGCATGCCGATGCTGCTCTTTTTAGCACCCGCGCACGCATTTGTGCGAAAACGCGTTTTAAGCATGCACATGCATCTTTTGGTAGACGCGGATGAAGTTTTCTGCAAAACCACAAGATGTGCATGCAAATGGTGCTTTTTGCAGAACGCGCACGTGGATTTCTACCAAACGACGTGCTAAGCATGCCGATGCTGCTCTTTTTAGCACCCGCGCACGGATTTGTGCGAAAACGCGTTTTAAGCATGCACATGCATCTTTTGGTAGACGCGGATGAAGTTTTCTGCAAAACCACAAGATGTGCATGCAAATGGTGCTTTTGGCAGAACGCGCACGTGGATTTCTACCAAACGACGTGCTAAGAATGCCGATGCTGCTCTTTTTAGCACCCGCGCACGCATTTGTGCGAAAACGCGTTTTCAGCATGCACATGCATCTTTTGGTAGACGCGGATGAAGTTTTCTGCAAAACCACAAGATGTGCATGCAAATGGTGCTTTTGGCAGAACGCGCACGTGGATTTCTACCAAACGACGTGCTAAGCATGCCGATGCTGCTCTTTTTAGCACCCGCGCACGCATTTGTGCGAAAACGCGTTTTAAGCATGCACATGCATCTTTTGGTAGACGCGGATGAAGTTTTCTGCAAAACCACAAGATGTGCATGCAAATGGTGCTTTTTGCAGAACGCGCACGTGGATTTCTACCAAACGACGTGCTAAGCATGCCGATGCTGCTCTTTTTAGCACCCGCGCACGCATTTGTGCGAGAACGCGTTTTAAGCATGCACATGCATCTTTTGGTAGACGCGGATGAAGTTTTCTGCAAAACCACAAGATGTGCATGCAAATGGTGCTTTTTGCAGAACGCGCACGTGGATTTCTACCAAACGACGTGCTAAGCATGCCGATGCTGCTCTTTTTAGCACCCGCGCACGCATTTGTGCGAAAACGCGTTTTAAGCATGCACATGCATCTTTTGGTAGACGCGGATGAAGTTTTCTGCAAAACCACAAGATGTGCATGCAAATGGTGCTTTTTGCAGAACGCGCTCGTGGATTTCTACCAAACGACTTGCTAAGCATGCCGATGCTGCTCTTTTTAGCACCCGCGCACGCATTTGTGCGAAAACGCGTTTTAAGCATGCACATGCATCTTTTGGTAGACGCGGATGAAGTTTTCTCCAAAACCACAAGATGTGCATGCAAATGGTGCTTTTTGCAGAACGCGCACGTGGATTTCTACCAAACGACGTGCTAAGCATGCCGATGCTGCTCTTTTTAGCACCCGCGCACGGATTTGTGCGAAAACGCGTTTTAAGCATGCACATGCATCTTTTGGTAGACGCGGATGAAGTTTTCAGCAAAACCACAAGATGTGCATGCAAATGGTGCTTTTGGCAGAACGCGCACGTGGATTTCTACCAAACGACGTGCTAAGCATGCCGATGCTGCTCTTTTTAGCACCCGCGCACGGATTTGTGCGAAAACGCGTTTTAAGCATGCACATGCATTTTTTGGTAGACGCGGATGAAGTTTTCTGCAAAACCACAAGATGTGCATGCAAATGGTGCTTTTGGCAGAACGCGCACGTGGATTTCTACCAAACGACGTGCTAAGCATGCCGATGCTGCTCTTTTTAGCACCCGCGCACGCATTTGTGCGAAAACGCGTTTTAAGCATGCACATGCATCTTTTGGTAGACGCGGATGAAGTTTTCCGCAAAACCACAAGATGTGCATGCAAATGGTGCTTTTTGCAGAACGCGCACGTGGATTTCTACCAAACGACGTGCTAAGCATGCCGATGCTGCTCTTTTTAGCACCCGCGCACGCATTTGTGCGAAAACGCGTTTTAAGCATGCACATGAATCTTTTGGTAGACGCGGATG
The DNA here is from genome assembly GCF_023375885.2 of Dermacentor andersoni. Taxonomy (NCBI): domain Eukaryota; kingdom Metazoa; phylum Arthropoda; class Arachnida; order Ixodida; family Ixodidae; genus Dermacentor; species Dermacentor andersoni. The sequence goes on from NW_027314773.1 coordinate 188,369, forward strand.
AAGTTTCCTGCAAAACCACAAGATGTGCATGCAAATGGTGCTTTTTGCAGAACGCGCACGTGGATTTCTACCAAACGACGTGCTAAGCTTGCCGTTGCTGCTCTTTTTAGCACCCGCGCACGGATTTGTGCGAAAACGCGTTTTAAGCATGCACATGCATCTTTTGGTAGACGCGGATGAAGTTTTCTGCAAAACCACAAGATGTGCATGCAAATGGTGCTTTTGGCAGAACGCGCACGTGGATTTCTACCAAACGACGTGCTAAGCATGCCGATGCTGCTCTTTTTAGCACCCGCGCACGGATTTGTGCGAAAACGCGTTTTAAGCATGCACATGCATCTTTTGGTAGACGCGGATGAAGTTTTCTGCAAAACCACAAGATGTGCATGCAAATGGTGCTTTTGGCAGAACGCGCACGTGGATTTCTACCAAACGACGTGCTAAGAATGCCGATGCTGCTCTTTTTAGCACCCGCGCACGCATTTGTGCGAAAACGCGTTTTCAGCATGCACATGCATCTTTTGGTAGACGCGGATGAAGTTTTCTGCAAAACCACAAGATGTGCATGCAAATGGTGCTTTTTGCAGAACGCGCACGTGGATTTCTACCAAACGACGTGCTAAGCATGCCGATGCTGCTCTTTTTAGCACCCGCGCACGCATTCTTGCGAAAACGCGTTTTAAGCATGCACATGCATCTTTTGGTAGACGCGGATGAAGTTTTCTGCAAAACCACAAGATGTACATGCAAATGGTGCTTTTTGCAGAACGCGCACGTGGATTTCTACCAAACGACGTGCTAAGCATGCCGATGCTGCTCTTTTTAGCACCCGCGCACGCATTTGTGCGAGAACGCGTTTTAAGCATGCACATGCATCTTTTGGTAGACGCGGATGAAAGTTTTCTGCAAAACCACAAGATGTGCATGCAAATGGTGCTTTTTGCAGAACGCGCTCGTGGATTTCTACCAAACGACGTGCTAAGCATGCCGATGCTGCTCTTTTTAGCACCCGCGCACGCATTTGTGCGAAAACGCGTTTTAAGCATGCACATGCATCTTTTGGTAGACGCGGATGAAGTTTTCTGCAAAACCACAAGATGTGCATGCAAATGGTGCTTTTGGCAGAACGCGCACGTGGATTTCTACCAAACGACGTGCTAAGCATGCCGATGCTGCTCTTTTTAGCATCCGCGCACGGATTTGTGCGAAAACGCGTTTTAAGCATGCACATGCATCTTTTGGTAGACGCGGATGAAGTTTTCTGCAAAACCACAAGATGTGCATGCAAATGGTGCTTTTGGCAGAACGCGCACGTGGATTTCTACCAAACGACGTGCTAAGCATGCCGATGCTGCTCTTTTTAGCACCCGCGCACGCATTTGTGCGAAAACGCGTTTTAAGCATGCACATGCATCTTTTGGTAGACGCGGATGAATTTTTCTGCAAAACCACAAGATGTGCATGCAAATGGTGCTTTTTGCAGAACGCGCACGTGGATTTCTACCAAACGACGTGCTAAGCATGCCGATGCTGCTCTTTTTAGCACCCGCGCACGCATTTGTGCGAAAACGCGTTTTAAGCATGCACATGCATCTTTTGGTAGACGCGGATGAAGTTTTCTGCAAAACCACAAGATGTGCATGCAAATGGTGCTTTTTGCAGAACGCGCTCGTGGATTTCTACCAAACGACGTGCTAAGCATGCCGATGCTGCTCTTTTTAGCACCCGCGCACGCATTTGTGCAAAAACGCGTTTTAAGCATGCACATGCATCTTTTGGTAGACGCGGATGAAGTTTTCTGCAAAACCACAAGATGTGCATGCAAATGGTGCTTTTTGCAGAACGCGCACGTGGATTTCTACCAAACGACGTGCTAAGCTTGCCGATGCTGCTCTTTTTAGCACCCGCGCACGGATTTGTGCGAAAACGCGTTTTAAGCATGCACATGCATCTTTTGGTAGACGCGGATGAAGTTTTCTGCAAAACCACAAGATGTGCATGCAAATGGTGCTTTTGGCAGAACGCGCACGTGGATTTCTACCAAACGACGTGCTAAGCATGCCGATGCTGCTCTTTTTAGCACCCGCGCACGCATTTGTGCGAAAACTTGTTTTAAGCATGCACATGCATCTTTTGGTAGACGCGGATGAAGTTTTCTGCAAAACCACAAGATGTGCATGCAAATGGTGCTTTTTGCAGAACGCGGACGTGGATTTCTACCAAACGACGTGCTAAGTATGCCGATGCTGCTCTTTTTAGCACCCGCGCACGGATTTGTGCGAAAACGCGTTTTAAGCATGCACATGCATCTTTTGGTAGACGCGGATGAAGTTTTCTGCAAAACCACAAGATGTGCATACAACTGGTGCTTTTTGCAGAACGCGCACGTGGATTTCTACCAAACGACGTGCTAAGCATGCCGATGCTGCTCTTTTTAGCACCCGCGCACGGATTTGTGCGAAAACGCGTTTTAAGCATGCACATGCATCTTTTGGTAGACGCGGATGAAGTTTTCTGCAAAACCACAAGATGTGCATGCAAATGGTGCTTTTGGCAGAACGCGCACGTGGATTTCTACCAAACGACGTGCTAAGCATGCCGATGCTGATCTTTTTAGCACCCGCGCACGGATTTGTGCGAAAACGCGTTTTAAGCATGCACATGCATCTTTTGGTAGACGCGGATGAAGTTTTCTGCAAAACCACAAGATGTGCATGCAAATGGTGCTTTTTGCAGAACGCGCACGTGGATTTCTACCAAACGACGTGCTAAGCATGCCGATGCTGCTCTTTTTAGCACCCGCGCACGCATTTGTGCGAAAACGCGTTTTAAGCATGCACATGCATCTTTTGGTAGACGCGGATGAAGTTTTCTGCAAAACCACAAGATGTGCATGCAAATGGTGCTTTTTTCAGAACGCGCTCGTGGATTTCTACCAAACGACGTGCTAAGCATGCCGATGCTGCTCTTTTTAGCACCCGCGCACGCATTTGTGCGAAAACGCGTTTTAAGCATGCACATGCATCTTTTGGTAGACGCGGATGAAGTTTTCTGCAAAACCACAAGATGTGCATGCAAATGGTGCTTTTTGCAGAACGCGCACGTGGATTTCTACCAAACGACGTGCTAAGCATGCCGATGCTGCTCTTTTTAGCACCCGCGCACGGATTTGTGCGAAAACGCGTTTTAAGCATGCACATGCATCTTTTGGTAGACGCGGATGAAGTTTTCTGCAAAACCACAAGATGTGCATGCAAATGGTGCTTTTTGCAGAACGCGCACGTGGATTTCTACCAAACGACGTGCTAAGCATGCCGATGCTGCTCTTTTTAGCACCCGCGCACGCATTTGTGCGAAAACGCGTTTTAAGCATGCACATGCATCTTTTGGTAGACGCGGATGAAGTTTTCTGCAAAACCACAAGATGTGCATGCAAATGGTGCTTTTTGCAGAACGCGCTCGTGGATTTCTACCAAACGACGTGCTAAGCATGCCGATGCTGCTCTTTTTAGCACCCGCGCACGCATTTGTGCGAAAACGCGTTTTAAGCATGCACATGCATCTTTTGGTAGACGCGGATGAAGTTTTCTGCAAAACCACAAGATGTGCATGCAAATGGTGCTTTTTGCAGAACGCGCACGTGGATTTCTACCAAACGACGTGCTAAGCTTTCCGATGCTGCTCTTTTTAGCACCCGCGCACGGATTTGTGCGAAAACGCGTTTTAAGCATGCATATGCATCTTTTGGTAGACGCGGATGAAGTTTTCTGCAAAACCACAAGATGTGCATGCAAATGGTGCTTTTGGCAGAACGCGCACGTGGATTTCTACCAAACGACGTGCTAAGCATGCCGATGCTGCTCTTTTTAGCACCCGCGCACGCATTTGTGCGAAAACGCGTTTTAAGCATGCACATGCAGCTTTTGGTAGACGCGGATGAAGTTTTCTGCAAAACCACAAGATGTGCATGCAAATGGTGCTTTTTGCAGAACGCGCACGTGGATTTCTACCAAACGACGTGCTAAGCATGCCGATGCTGCTCTTTTTAGCACCCGCGCACGGATTTGTGCGAAAACGCGTTTTAAGCATGCACATGCATCTTTTGGTAGACGCGGATGAAGTTTTCTGCAAAACCACAAGATGTGCATACAAATGGTGCTTTTTGCAGAACGCGCACGTGGATTTCTACCAAACGACGTGCTAAGCATGCCGATGCTGCTCTTTTTAGCACCCGCGCAAGGATTTGTGCGAAAACGCGTTTTAAGCATGCACATGCATCTTTTGGTAGACGCGGATGAAGTTTTCTGCAAAACCACAAGATGTGCATGCAAATGGTGCTTTTGGCAGAAAGCGCACGTGGATTTCTACCAAACGACGTGCTAAGCATGCCGATGCTGCTCTTTTTAGCACCCGCGCACGCATTTGTGCGAAAACGCGTTTTAAGCATGCACATGCATCTTTTGGTAGACGCGGATGAAGTTTTCTGCAAAACCACAAGATGTGCATGCAAATGGTGCTTTTTGCAGAACGCGCTCGTGGATTTCTACCAAACGACGTGCTAAGCATGCCGATGCTGCTCTTTTTAGCACCCGCGCACGCATTTGTGCGAAAACGCGTTTTAAGCATGCACATGCATCTTTTGGTAGACGCGGATGAAGTTTTCTGCAAAACCACAAGATGTGCATGCAAATGGTGCTTTTTGCAGAACGCGCACGTGGATTTCTACCAAACGACGTGCTAAGCATGCCGATGCTGCTCTTTTTAGCACCCGCGCACGGATTTGTGCGAAAACGCGTTTTAAGCATGCACATGCATCTTTTGGTAGACGCGGATGAAGTTTTCTGCAAAACCACAAGATGTGCATGCAAATGGTGCTTTTTGCAGAACGCGGACGTGGATTTCTACCAAACGACGTGCTAAGCATGCCGATGCTGCTCTTTTTAGCACCCGCGCACGGATTTGTGCGAAAACGCGTTTTAAGCATGCACATGCATCTTTTGGTAGACGCGGATGAAGTTTTCTGCAAAACCACAAGATGTGCATACAAATGGTGCTTTTTGCAGAACGCGCACGTGGATTTCTACCAAACGACGTGCTAAGCATGCCGATGCTGCTCTTTTTAGCACCCGCGCACGGATTTGTGCGAAAACGCGTTTTAAGCATGCACATGCATCTTTTGGTAGACGCGGATGAAGTTTTCTGCAAAACCACAAGATGTGCATGCAAATGGTGCTTTTGGCAGAACGCGCACGTGGATTTCTACCAAACGACGTGCTAAGCATGCCGATGCTGCTCTTTTTAGCACCCGCGCACGCATTTGTGCGAAAACGCGTTTTAAGCATGCACATGCATCTTTTGGTAGACGCGGATGAAGTTTTCTGCAAAACCACAAGATGTGCATGCAAATGGTGCTTTTTGCAGAACGCGCTCGTGGATTTCTACCAAACGACGTGCTAAGCATGCCGATGCTGCTCTTTTTAGCACCCGCGCACGCATTTGTGCGAAAACGCGTTTTAAGCATGCACATGCATCTTTTGGTAGACGCGGATGAAGTTTTCTGCAAAACCACAAGATGTGCATGCAAATGGTGCTTTTCGCAGAACGCGCACGTGGATTTCTACCAAACGACGTGCTAAGCATGCCGATGCTGCTCTTTTTAGCACCCGCGCACGGATTTGTGCGAAAACGCGTTTTAAGCATGCACATGCATCTTTTGGTAGACGCGGATGAAGTTTTCTGCAAAACCACAAGATGTGCATGCAAATGGTGCTTTTGGCAGAACGCGCACGTGGATTTCTACCAAACGACGTGCTAAGCATGCCGATGCTGCTCTTTTTAGCACCCGCGCACGCATTTGTGCGAAAACGCGTTTTAAGCATGCACATGCATCTTTTGGTAGACGCGGATGAATTTTTCTGCAAAACCACAAGATGTGCATGCAAATGGTGCTTTTTGCAGAACGCGCACGTGGATTTCTACCAAACGACGTGCTAAGCATGCCGATGCTGCTCTTTTTAGCACCCGCGCACGCATTTGTGCGAAAACGCGTTTTAAGCATGCACATGCATCTTTTGGTAGATGCGGATGAAGTTTTCTGCAAAACCACAAGATGTGCATGCAAATGGTGCTTTTTGCAGAACGCGCTCGTGGATTTCTACCAAACGACGTGCTAAGCATGCCGATGCTGCTCTTTTTAGCACCCGCGCACGGATTTGTGCGAAAACGCGTTTTAAGCATGCACATGCATCTTTTGGTAGACGCGGATGAAGTTTTCTGCAAAACCACAAGATGTGCATGCAAATGGTGCTTTTGGCAGAACGCGCTCGTGGATTTCTACCAAACGACGTGCTAAGCATGCCGATGCTGCTCTTTTCAGCACCCGCGCACGCATTTGTGCGAAAACGCGTTTTAAGCATGCACATGCATCTTTTGGTAGACGCGGATGAAGTTTTCTGCAAAACCACAAGATGTGCATGCAAATGGTGCTTTTTGCAGAACGCGCACGTGGATTTCTACCAAACGACGTGCTAAGCATGCCGATGCTGCTCTTTTTAGCACCCGCGCACGGATTTGTGCGAAAACGCGTTTTAAGCATGCACATGCATCTTTTGGTAGACGCGTATGAAGTTTTCTGCAAAACCACAAGATGTGCATGCAAATGGTGCTTTTGGCAGAACGCGCACGTGGATTTCTACCAAACGACGTGCTAAGCATGCCGATGCTGCTCTTTTTAGCACCCGCGCACGCATTTGTGCGAAAACGCGTTTTAAGCATGCACATGCATCTTTTGGTAGACGCGGATGAAGTTTTCTGCAAAACCACAAGATGTGCATGCAAATGGTGCTTTTTGCAGAACGCGCTCGTGGATTTCTACCAAACGACGTGCTAAGCATGCCGATGCTGCTCTTTTTAGCACCCGCGCACGCATTTGTGCGAAAACGCGTTTTAAGCATGCACATGCATCTTTTGGTAGACGCGGATGAAGTTTTCTGCAAAACCACAAGATGTGCATGCAAATGGTGCTTTTTGCAGAACGCGCACGTGGATTTCTACCAAACGACGTGCTAAGCATGCCGATGCTGATCTTTTTAGCACCCGCGCACGGATTTGTGCGAAAACGCGTTTTAAGCATGCACATGCATCTTTTGGTAGACGCGGATGAAGTTTTCTGCAAGACCACAAGATGTGCATGCAAATGGTGCTTTTGGCAGAACGCGCACGTGGATTTCTACCAAACGACGTGCTAAGCATGCCGATGCTGCTCTTTTTAGCACCCGCGCACGCATTTGTGCGAAAACGCGTTTTAAGCATGCACATGCATCTTTTGGTAGACGCGGATGAAGTTTTCTGCAAAACCACAAGATGTGCATGCAAATGGTGCTTTTTGCAGAACGCGCACGTGGATTTCTACCAAACGACGTGCTAAGCATGCCGATGCTGCTCTTTTTAGCACCCGCGCACGGATTTGTGCGAAAACGCGTTTTAAGCATGCACATGCATCTTTTGGTAGACGCGGATGAAGTTTTCTGCAAAACCACAAGATGTGCATGCAAATGGTGCTTTTGGCAGAACGCGCTCGTGGATTTCTACCAAACGACGTGCTAAGCATGCCGATGCTGCTCTTTTTAGCACCCGCGCACGCATTTGTGCGAAAACGCGTTTTAAGCATGCACATGCATCTTTTGGTAGACGCGGATGAAGTTTTCTGCAAAACCACAAGATGTGCATGCAAATGGTGCTTTTTGCAGAACGCGCACGTGGATTTCTACCAAACGACGTGCTAAGCATGCCGATGCTGCTCTTTTTAGCACCCGCGCACGGATTTGTGCGAAAACGCGTTTTAAGCATGCACATGCATCTTTTGGTAGACGCGTATGAAGTTTTCTGCAAAACCACAAGATGTGCATGCAAATGGTGCTTTTGGCAGAACGCGCACGTGGATTTCTACCAAACGACGTGCTAAGCATGCCAATGCTGCTCTTTTTAGCACCCGCGCACGCACTTGTGCGAAAACGCGTTTTAAGCATGCACATGCATCTTTTGGTAGACGCGGATGAAGTTTTCTGCAGAACCACAAGATGTGCATGCAAATGGTGCTTTTTGCAGAACGCGCTCGTGGATTTCTACCAAACGACGTGCTAAGCATGCCGATGCTGCTCTTTTTAGCACCCGCGCACGCATTTGTGCGAAAACGCGTTTTAAGCATGCACATGCATCTTTTGGTAGACGCGGATGAAGTTTTCTGCAAAACCACAAGATGTGCATGCAAATGGTGCTTTTTGCAGAACGCGCACGTGGATTTCTACCAAACGACGTGCTAAGCATGCCGATGCTGCTCTTTTTAGCACCCGCGCACGGATTTGTGCGAAAACGCGTTTTAAGCATGCACATGCATCTTTTGGTAGACGCGGATGAAGTTTTCTGCAAAACCACAAGATGTGCATGCAAATGGTGCTTTTGGCAGAACGCGCACGTGGATTTCTACCAAATGACGTGCTAAGCATGCCGATGCTGCTCTTTTTAGCACCCGCGCACGCATTTGTGCGAAAACGCGTTTTAAGCATGCACATGCATCTTTTGGTTAACGCGGATGAAGTTTTCTGCAAAACCACAAGATGTGTATGCAAATGGTGCTTTTTGCAGAACGCGCACGTGGATTTCTACCAAACGACGTGCTAAGCATGCCGATGCTGCTCTTTTAAGCACCCGCGCACGCATTTGTGCGAAAACGCGTTTTAAGCATGCACATGCATCTTTTGGTAGACGCGGATGAAGTTTTCTGCAAAACCACAAGATGTGCATGCAAATGGTGCTTTTTGCAGAACGCGCTCGTGGATTTCTACCAAACGACGTGCTAAGCATGCCGATGCTGCTCTTTTGAGCACCCGCGCACGCATTTGTGCGAAAACGCGTTTTAAGCATGCACATGCATCTTTTGGTAGACGCGGATGAAGTTTTCTGCAAAACCACAAGATGTGCATGCAAATGGTGCTTTTTGCAGAACGCGCACGTGGATTTCTACCAAACGACGTGCTAAGCATGCCGATGCTGCTCTTTTTAGCACCCGCGCACGCATTTGTGCGAAAACGCGTTTTAAGCATGCACATGCATCTTTTGGTAGACGCGGATGAAGTTTTCTGCAAAACCACAAGTTGTGCATGCAAATGGTGCTTTTTGCAGAGCGCGCACGTGGATTTCTACCAAACGACGTGCTAAGCATGCCGATGCTGCTCTTTTTAGCACCCGCGCACGGATTTGTGCGAAAACGCGTTTTAAGCATGCACATGCATCTTTTGGTAGACGCGGATGAAGTTTTCTGCAAAACCACAAGATGTGCATGCAAATGGTGCTTTTGGCAGAACGCGCACGTGGATTTCTACCAAACGACGTGCTAAGCATGCCGATGCTGCTCTTTTTAGCACCCGCGCACGCATTTGTGCGAAAACGCGTTTTAAGCATGCACATGCATCTTTTGGTAGACGCGGATGAAGTTTTCTGCAAAACCACAAGATGTGCATGCAAATGGTGCTTTTTGCAGAACGCGCACGTGGATTTCTACCAAACGACGTGCTAAGCATGCCGATGCTGATCTTTTTAGCACCCGCGCACGGATTTGTGCGAAAACGCGTTTTAAGCATGCACATGCATCTTTTGGTAGACGCGGATGAAGTTTTCTGCAAAACCACAGGATGTGCATACAAATGGTGCTTTTTGCAGAACGCGCACGTGGATTTCTACCAAACGACGTGCTAAGCATGCCGATGCTGCTCTTTTTAGCACCCGCGCACGCATTTGTGCGAAAACGCGTTTTAAGCATGCACATGCATCTTTTGGTAGACGCGGATGAAGTTTTCTGCAAAACCACAAGATGTGCATGCAAATGGTGCTTTTTGCAGAACGCGCACGTGGATTTCTACCAAACGACGTGCTAAGCATGCCGATGCTGCTCTTTTTAGCACCCGCGCACGGATTTGTGCGAAAACGCGTTTTAAGCATGCACATGCATCTTTTGGTAGACGCGGATGAAGTTTTCTGCAAAACCACAAGATGTGCATGCAAATGGTGCTTTTGGCAGAACGCGCTCGTGGATTTCTACCAAACGACGTGCTAAGCATGCCGATGCTGCTCTTTTCAGCACCCGCGCACGCATTTGTGCGAAAACGCGTTTTAAGCATGCACATGCATCTTTTGGTAGACGCGGATGAAGTTTTCTGCAAAACCACAAGATGTGCATGCAAATGGTGCTTTTTGCAGAACGCGCACGTGGATTTCTACCAAACGACGTGCTAAGCATGCCGATGCTGCTCTTTTTAGCACCCGCGCACGGATTTGTGCGAAAACGCGTTTTAAGCATGCACATGCATCTTTTGGTAGACGCGTATGAAGTTTTCTGCAAAACCACAAGATGTGCATGCAAATGGTGCTTTTGGCAGAACGCGCACGTGGATTTCTACCAAACGACGTGCTAAGCATGCCGATGCTGCTCTTTTTAGCACCCGCGCACGCATTTGTGCGAAAACGCGTTTTAAGCATGCACATGCATCTTTTGGTAGACGCGGATGAAGTTTTCTGCAAAACCACAAGATGTGCATGCAAATGGTGCTTTTTGCAGAACGCGCTCGTGGATTTCTACCAAACGACGTGCTAAGCATGCCGATGCTGCTCTTTTTAGCACCCGCGCACGCATTTGTGCGAAAACGCGTTTTAAGCATGCACATGCATCTTTTGGTAGACGCGGATGAAGTTTTCTGCAAAACCACAAGATGTGCATGCAAATGGTGCTTTTTGCAGAACGCGCACGTGGATTTCTACCAAACGACGTGCTAAGCATGCCGATGCTGATCTTTTTAGCACCCGCGCACGGATTTGTGCGAAAACGCGTTTTAAGCATGCACATGCATCTTTTGGTAGACGCGTATGAAGTTTTCTGCAAAACCACAAGATGTGCATGCAAATGGTGCTTTTGGCAGAACGCGCACGTGGATTTCTACCAAACGACGTGCTAAGCATGCCGATGCTGCTCTTTTTAGCACCCGCGCACGGATTTGTGCGAAAACGCGTTTTAAGCATGCACATGCATCTTTTGGTAGACGCGGATGAAGTTTTCTGCAAAACCACAAGATGTGCATGCAAATGGCGCTTTTGGCAGAACGCGCACGTGGATTTCTACCAAACGACGTGCTAAGCATGCCGATGCTGCTCTTTTTAGCACCCGCGCACGCATTTGTGCGAAAACGCGTTTTAAGCATGCACATGCATCTTTTGGTAGACGCGGATGAAGTTTTCTGCAAAACTACAAGATGTGCATGCAAATGGTGCTTTTGGCAGAACGCGCACGTGGATTTCTACCAAACGACGTGCTAAGCATGCCGATGCTGCTCTTTTTAGCACCCGCGCACGCATTTGTGCGAAAACGCGTTTTAAGCATGCACATGCATCTTTTGGTAGACGCGGATGAAGTTTTCTGCAAAACCACAAGATGTGCATGCAAATGGTGCTTTTTGCAGAACGCGCACGTGGATTTCTACCAAACGACGTGCTAAGCATGCCGATGCTGCTCTTTTTAGCACCCGCGCACACATTTGTGCGAAAAGGCGTTTTAAGCATGCACATGCATCTTTTGGTAGACGCGGATGAAGTTTTCTGCAAAACCACAAGATGTGCATGCAAATGGTGCTTTTTGCAGAACGCGCACGTGGATTTCTACCAAACAACGTGCTAAGCATGCCGATGCTGCTCTTTTTAGCACCCGCGCACGCATTTGTGCGAAAACGCGTTTTAAGCATGCACATGCATCTTTTGGTAGACGCGGATGAAGTTTTCTGCAAAACCACAAGATGTGCATGCAAATGGTGCTTTTGGCAGAACGCGCACGTGGATTTCTACCAAACGACGTGCTAAGCATGCCGATGCTGCTCTTTTTAGCACCCGCGCACGCATTTGTGCGAAAACGCGTTTTAAGCATGCACATGCATCTTTTGGTAGACGCGGATGAAGTTTTCTGCAAAACCACAAGATGTGCATGCAAATGGTGCTTTTTGCAGAACGCGCACGTGGATTTCTACCCAACGACGTGCTAAGCATGCCGATGCTGCTCTTTTTAGCACCCGCGCACGCATTTGTGCGAAAACGCGTTTTAAGCATGCACATGCATCTTTTGGTAGACGCGGATAAAGTTTTCTGCAAAACCACAAGATGTGCATGCAAATGGTGCTTTTTGCAGAACGCGCACGTGGATTTCTACCAAACGACGTGCTAAGCATGCCGATGCTGCTCTTTTTAGCACCCGCGCACGCATTTGTGCGAAAAGGCGTTTTAAGCATGCACATGCATCTTTTGGTAGACGCGGATGAAGTTTTCTGCAAAACCACAAGATGTGCATGCAAATGGTGCTTTTTGCAGAACGCGCTCGTGGATTTCTACCAAACGACGTGCTAAGCATGCCGATGCTGCTCTTTTTAGCACCCGCGCACGCATTTGTGCGAAAACGCGTTTTAAGCATGCACATGCATCTTTTGGTAGACGTGGATGAAGTTTTCTGCAAAACCACAAGATGTGCATGCAAATGGTGCTTTTTGCAGAACGCGCACGTGGATTTCTACCAAACGACGTGCTAAGCATGCCGATGCTGCTCTTTTTAGCACCCGCGCACGCATTTGTGCGAAAACGCGTTTTAAGCATGCACATGCATCTTTTGGTAGACGCGGATGAAGTTTTCTGCAAAACCACAAGATGTGCATGCAAATGGTGCTTTTTGCAGAACGCGCACGTGGATTTCTACCAAACGACGTGCTAAGCATGCCGATGCTGCTCTTTTTAGCACCCGCGCACGGATTTGTGCGAAAACGCGTTTTAAGCATGCACATGCATCTTTTGGTAGACGCGGATGAAGTTTTCTGCAAAACCACAAGATGTGCATGCAAATGGTGCTTTTGGCAGAACGCGCACGTGGATTTCTACCAAACGACGTGCTAAGCATGCCGATGCTGCTCTTTTTAGCACCCGCGCACGGATTTGTGCGAAAACGCGTTTTAAGCATGCACATGCATCTTTTGGTAGACGCGGATGAAGTTTTCTGCAAAACCACAAGATGTGCATGCAAATGGTGCTTTTGGCAGAACGCGCACGTGGATTTCTACCAAACGACGTGCTAAGCATGCCGATGCTGCTCTTTTTAGCACCCGCGCACGGATTTGTGCGAAAACGCGTTTTAAGCATGCACATGCATCTTTTGGTAGACGCGGATGAAGTTTTCTGCAAAACCACAAGATGTGCATGCAAATGGTGCTTTTTGCAGAACGCGCTCGTGGATTTCTACCAAACGACGTGCTAAGCATGCCGATGCTGCTCTTTTTAGCACCCGCGCACGCATTTGTGCGAAAACGCGTTTTAAGCATGCACATGCATCTTTTGGTAGACGCGGATGAAGTTTTCTGCAAAACCACAAGATGTGCATGCAAATGGTGCTTTTTGCAGAACGCGCACGTGGATTTCTACCAAACGACGTGCTAAGCATGCCGATGCTGATCTTTTTAGCACCCGCGCACGGATTTGTGCGAAAACGCGTTTTAAGCATGCACATGCATCTTTTGGTAGACGCGGATGAAGTTTTCTGCAAAACCACAGGATGTGCATACAAATGGTGCTTTTTGCAGAACGCGCACGTGGATTTCTACCAAACGACGTGCTAAGCATGCCGATGCTGCTCTTTTTAGCACCCGCGCACGGATTTGTGCGAAAACGCGTTTTAAGCATGCACATGCATCTTTTGGTAGACGCGGATGAAGTTTTCTGCAAAACCACAAGATGTTCATGCAAATGGTGCTTTTGGCAGAACGCGCACGTGGATTTCTACCAAACGACGTGCTAAGCATGCCGATGCTGCTCTTTTTAGCACCCGCGCAAGCATTTGTGCGAAAACGCGTTTTAAGCATGCACATGCATCTTTTGGTAGACGCGGATGAAGTTTTCTGCAAAACCACAAGATGTGCATGCAAATGGTGCTTTTTGCAGAACGCGCTCGTGGATTTCTACCAAACGACGTGCTAAGCATGCCGATGCTGCTCTTTTTAGCACCCGCGCACGCATTTGTGCGAAAACGCGTTTTAAGCATGCACATGCATCTTTTGGTAGACGCGGATGAAGTTTTCTGCAAAACCACAAGATGTGCATGCAAATGGTGCTTTTTACAGAACGCGCACGTGGATTTCTACCAAACGACGTGCTAAGCATGCCGATGCTGATCTTTTTAGCACCCGCGCACGGATTTGTGCGAAAACGCGTTTTAAGCATGCACATGCATCTTTTGGTAGACGCGGATGAAGTTTTCTGCAAGACCACAAGATGTGCATGCAAATGGTGCTTTTGGCAGAACGCGCACGTGGATTTCTACCAAACGACGTGCTAAGCATGCCGATGCTGCTCTTTTTAGCACCCGCGCACGCATTTGTGCGAAAACGCGTTTTAAGCATGCACATGCATCTTTTGGTAGACGCGGATGAAGTTTTCTGCAAAACCACAAGATGTGCATGCAAATGGTGCTTTTTGCAGAACGCGCACGTGGATTTCTACCAAACGACGTGCTAAGCATGCCGATGCTGCTCTTTTTAGCACCCGCGCACGGATTTGTGCGAAAACGCGTTTTAAGCATGCACATGCATCTTTTGGTAGACGCGGATGAAGTTTTCTGCAAAACCACAAGATGTGCATGCAAATGGTGCTTTTGGCAGAACGCGCTCGTGGATTTCTACCAAACGACGTGCTAAGCATGCCGATGCTGCTCTTTTCAGCACCCGCGCACGCATTTGTGCGAAAACGCGTTTTAAGCATGCACATGCATCTTTTGGTAGACGCGGATGAAGTTTTCTGCAAAACCACAAGATGTGCATGCAAATGGTGCTTTTTGCAGAACGCGCACGTGGATTTCTACCAAACGACGTGCTAAGCATGCCGATGCTGCTCTTTTTAGCACCCGCGCACGCATTTGTGCGAAAACGCGTTTTAAGCATGCACATGCATCTTTTGGTAGACGCGGATGAAGTTTTCTGCAAAACCACAAGATGTGCATGCAAATGGTGCTTTTTGCAGAACGCGCACGTGGATTTCTACCAAACGACGTGCTAAGCATGCCGATGCTGATCTTTTTAGCACCCGCGCACGGATTTGTGCGAAAACGCGTTTTAAGCATGCACATGCATCTTTTGGTAGACGCGTATGAAGTTTTCTGCAAAACCACAAGATGTGCATGCAAATGGTGCTTTTGGCAGAACGCGCACGTGGATTTCTACCAAACGACGTGCTAAGCATGCCGATGCTGCTCTTTTTAGCACCCGCGCACGCATTTGTGCGAAAACGCGTTTTAAGCATGCACATGCATCTTTTGGTAGACGCGGATGAAGTTTTCTGCAAAACCACAAGATGTGCATGCAAATGGTGCTTTTTGCAGAACGCGCTCGTGGATTTCTACCAAACGACGTGCTAAGCATGCCGATGCTGCTCTTTTTAGCACCCGCGCACGCATTTGTGCGAAAACGCGTTTTAAGCATGCATATGCATCTTTTGGTAGACGCGGATGAAGTTTTCTGCAAAACCACAAGATGTGCATGCAAATGGTGCTTTTTGCAGAACGCGCACGTGGATTTCTACCAAACGACGTGCTAAGCATGCCGATGCTGCTCTTTTTAGCACCCGCGCACGCATTTGTGCGAAAACGCGTTTTAAGCATGCACATGCATCTTTTGGTAGACGCGGATGAAGTTTTCTGCAAAACCACAGGATGTGCATACAAATGGTGCTTTTTGCAGAACGCGCACGTGGATTTCTACCAAACGACGTGCTAAGCATGCCGATGCTGCTCTTTTTAGCACCCGCGCACGGATTTGTGCGAAAACGCGTTTTAAGCATGCACATGCATCTTTTGGTAGACGCGGATGAAGTTTTCTGCAAAACCACAAGATGTTCATGCAAATGGTGCTTTTGGCAGAACGCGCACGTGGATTTCTACCAAACGACGTGCTAAGCATGCCGATGCTGCTCTTTTTAGCACCCGCGCAAGCATTTGTGCGAAAACGCGTTTTAAGCATGCACATGCATCTTTTGGTAGACGCGGATGAAGTTTTCTGCAAAACCACAAGATGTGCATGCAAATGGTGCTTTTTGCAGAACGCGCTCGTGGATTTCTACCAAACGACGTGCTAAGCATGCCGATGCTGCTCTTTTTAGCACCCGCGCACGCATTTGTGCGAAAACGCGTTTTAAGCATGCACATGCATCTTTTGGTAGACGCGGATGAAGTTTTCTGCAAAACCACAAGATGTGCATGCAAATGGTGCTTTTTACAGAACGCGCACGTGGATTTCTACCAAACGACGTGCTAAGCATGCCGATGCTGATCTTTTTAGCACCCGCGCACGGATTTGTGCGAAAACGCGTTTTAAGCATGCACATGCATCTTTTGGTAGACGCGGATGAAGTTTTCTGCAAGACCACAAGATGTGCATGCAAATGGTGCTTTTGGCAGAACGCGCACGTGGATTTCTACCAAACGACGTGCTAAGCATGCCGATGCTGCTCTTTTTAGCACCCGCGCACGCATTTGTGCGAAAACGCGTTTTAAGCATGCACATGCATCTTTTGGTAGACGCGGATGAAGTTTTCTGCAAAACCACAAGATGTGCATGCAAATGGTGCTTTTTGCAGAACGCGCACGTGGATTTCTACCAAACGACGTGCTAAGCATGCCGATGCTGCTCTTTTTAGCACCCGCGCACGGATTTGTGCGAAAACGCGTTTTAAGCATGCACATGCATCTTTTGGTAGACGCGGATGAAGTTTTCTGCAAAACCACAAGATGTGCATGCAAATGGTGCTTTTGGCAGAACGCGCTCGTGGATTTCTACCAAACGACGTGCTAAGCATGCCGATGCTGCTCTTTTCAGCACCCGCGCACGCATTTGTGCGAAAACGCGTTTTAAGCATGCACATGCATCTTTTGGTAGACGCGGATGAAGTTTTCTGCAAAACCACAAGATGTGCATGCAAATGGTGCTTTTTGCAGAACGCGCACGTGGATTTCTACCAAACGACGTGCTAAGCATGCCGATGCTGCTCTTTTTAGCACCCGCGCACGCATTTGTGCGAAAACGCGTTTTAAGCATGCACATGCATCTTTTGGTAGACGCGGATGAAGTTTTCTGCAAAACCACAAGATGTGCATGCAAATGGTGCTTTTTGCAGAACGCGCACGTGGATTTCTACCAAACGACGTGCTAAGCATGCCGATGCTGATCTTTTTAGCACCCGCGCACGGATTTGTGCGAAAACGCGTTTTAAGCATGCACATGCATCTTTTGGTAGACGCGTATGAAGTTTTCTGCAAAACCACAAGATGTGCATGCAAATGGTGCTTTTGGCAGAACGCGCACGTGGATTTCTACCAAACGACGTGCTAAGCATGCCGATGCTGCTCTTTTTAGCACCCGCGCACGCATTTGTGCGAAAACGCGTTTTAAGCATGCACATGCATCTTTTGGTAGACGCGGATGAAGTTTTCTGCAAAACCACAAGATGTGCATGCAAATGGTGCTTTTTGCAGAACGCGCTCGTGGATTTCTACCAAACGACGTGCTAAGCATGCCGATGCTGCTCTTTTTAGCACCCGCGCACGCATTTGTGCGAAAACGCGTTTTAAGCATGCACATGCATCTTTTGGTAGACGCGGATGAAGTTTTCTGCAAAACCACAAGATGTGCATGCAAATGGTGCTTTTTGCAGAACGCGCACGTGGATTTCTACCAAACGACGTGCTAAGCATGCCGATGCTGATCTTTTTAGCACCCGCGCACGGATTTGTGCGAAAACGCGTTTTAAGCATGCACATGCATCTTTTGGTAGACGCGGATGAAGTTTTCTGCAAGACCACAAGATGTGCATGCAAATGGTGCTTTTGGCAGAACGCGCACGTGGATTTCTACCAAACGACGTGCTAAGCATGCCGATGCTGCTCTTTTTAGCACCCGCGCACGCATTTGTGCGAAAACGCGTTTTAAGCATGCACATGCATCTTTTGGTAGACGCGGATGAAGTTTTCTGCAAAACCACAAGATGTGCATGCAAATGGTGCTTTTTGCAGAACGCGCACGTGGATTTCTACCAAACGACGTGCTAAGCATGCCGATGCTGCTCTTTTTAGCACCCGCGCACGGATTTGTGCGAAAACGCGTTTTAAGCATGCACATGCATCTTTTGGTAGACGCGGATGAAGTTTTCTGCAAAACCACAAGATGTGCATGCAAATGGTGCTTTTGGCAGAACGCGCTCGTGGATTTCTACCAAACGACGTGCTAAGCATGCCGATGCTGCTCTTTTTAGCACCCGCGCACGCATTTGTGCGAAAACGCGTTTTAAGCATGCACATGCATCTTTTGGTAGACGCGGATGAAGTTTTCTGCAAAACCACAAGATGTGCATGCAAATGGTGCTTTTTGCAGAACGCGCACGTGGATTTCTACCAAACGACGTGCTAAGCATGCCGATGCTGCTCTTTTTAGCACCCCCGCACGGATTTGTGCGAAAACGCGTTTTAAGCATGCACATGCATCTTTTGGTAGACGCGTATGAAGTTTTCTGCAAAACCACAAGATGTGCATGCAAATGGTGCTTTTGGCAGAACGCGCACGTGGATTTCTACCAAACGACGTGCTAAGCATGCCAATGCTGCTCTTTTTAGCACCCGCGCACGCACTTGTGCGAAAACGCGTTTTAAGCATGCACATGCATCTTTTGGTAGACGCGGATGAAGTTTTCTGCAAAACCACAAGATGTGCATGCAAATGGTGCTTTTTGCAGAACGCGCTCGTGGATTTCTACCAAACGACGTGCTAAGCATGCCGATGCTGCTCTTTTTAGCACCCGCGCACGCATTTGTGCGAAAACGCGTTTTAAGCATGCACATGCATCTTTTGGTAGACGCGGATGAAGTTTTCTGCAAAACCACAAGATGTGCATGCAAATGGTGCTTTTTGCAGAACGCGCACGTGGATTTCTACCAAACGACGTGCTAAGCATGCCGATGCTGCTCTTTTTAGCACCCGCGCACGGATTTGTGCGAAAACGCGTTTTAAGCATGCACATGCATCTTTTGGTAGACGCGGATGAAGTTTTCTGCAAAACCACAAGATGTGCATGCAAATGGTGCTTTTGGCAGAACGCGCACGTGGATTTCTACCAAATGACGTGCTAAGCATGCCGATGCTGCTCTTTTTAGCACCCGCGCACGCATTTGTGCGAAAACGCGTTTTAAGCATGCACATGCATCTTTTGGTTAACGCGGATGAAGTTTTCTGCAAAACCACAAGATGTGTATGCAAATGGTGCTTTTTGCAGAACGCGCACGTGGATTTCTACCAAACGACGTGCTAAGCATGCCGATGCTGCTCTTTTAAGCACCCGCGCACGCATTTGTGCGAAAACGCGTTTTAAGCATGCACATGCATCTTTTGGTAGACGCGGATGAAGTTTTCTGCAAAACCACAAGATGTGCATGCAAATGGTGCTTTTTGCAGAACGCGCTCGTGGATTTCTACCAAACGACGTGCTAAGCATGCCGATGCTGCTCTTTTGAGCACCCGCGCACGCATTTGTGCGAAAACGCGTTTTAAGCATGCACATGCATCTTTTGGTAGACGCGGATGAAGTTTTCTGCAAAACCACAAGATGTGCATGCAAATGGTGCTTTTTGCAGAACGCGCACGTGGATTTCTACCAAACGACGTGCTAAGCATGCCGATGCTGCTCTTTTTAGCACCCGCGCACGCATTTGTGCGAAAACGCGTTTTAAGCATGCACATGCATCTTTTGGTAGACGCGGATGAAGTTTTCTGCAAAACCACAAGTTGTGCATGCAAATGGTGCTTTTTGCAGAGCGCGCACGTGGATTTCTACCAAACGACGTGCTAAGCATGCCGATGCTGCTCTTTTTAGCACCCGCGCACGGATTTGTGCGAAAACGCGTTTTAAGCATGCACATGCATCTTTTGGTAGACGCGGATGAAGTTTTCTGCAAAACCACAAGATGTGCATGCAAATGGTGCTTTTGGCAGAACGCGCACGTGGATTTCTACCAAACGACGTGCTAAGCATGCCGATGCTGCTCTTTTTAGCACCCGCGCACGCATTTGTGCGAAAACGCGTTTTAAGCATGCACATTCATCTTTTGGTAGACGCGGATGAAGTTTTCTGCAAAACCACAAGATGTGTATGTAAATGGTGCTTTTTGCAGAACGCGCACGTGGATTTCTACCAAACGACGTGCTAAGCATGCCGATGCTGCTCTTTTTAGCACCCGCGCACGGATTTGTGCGAAAACGCGTTTTAAGCATGCACATGCATCTTTTGGTAGACGCGGATGAAGTTTTCTGCAAAACCACAAGATGTGCATGCAAATGGTGCTTTTGGCAGAACGCGCACGTGGATTTCTACCAAACGACGTGCTAAGCATGCCGATGCTGCTCTTTTTAGCACCCGCGCACGCATTTGTGCGAAAACGCACTTTAAGCATGCACATGCATCTTTTGGTAGACGCGGATGAAGTTTTCTGCAAAACCACAAGATGTGCATGCAAATGGTGCTTTTTGCAGAACGCGCACGTGGATTTCTACCAAACAACGTGCTAAGCATGCCGATGCTGCTCTTTTTAGCACCCGCGCACGCATTTGTGCGAAAACGCGTTTTAAGCATGCACATGCATCTTTTGGTAGACGCGGATGAAGTTTTCTGCAAAACCACAAGATGTGCATGCAAATGGTGCTTTTTGCAGAACGCGCACGTGGATTTCTACCAAACGACGTGCTAAGCATGCCGATGCTGCTCTTTTTAGCACCCGCGCACGGATTTGTGCGAAAACGCGTTTTAAGCATGCACATGCATCTTTTGGTAGACGCGGATGAAGTTTTCTGCAAAACCACAAGATGTGCATGCAAATGGTGCTTTTTGCAGAACGCGCTCGTGGATTTCTACCCAACGACGTGCTAAGCATGCCGATGCTGTTCTTTTTAGCACCCGCGCACGCATTTGTGCGAAAACGCGTTTTAAGCATGCACATGCATCTTTTGGTAGACGCGGATGAAGTTTTCTGCAAAACCACAACATGTGCATGCAAATGGTGCTTTTTGCAGAACGCGCACGTGGATTTCTACCAAACGACGTGCTAAGCATGCCGATGCTGCTCTTTTTAGCACCCGCGCACGGATTTGTGCGAAAACGCGTTTTAAGCATGCCCATGCATCTTTTGGTAGACGCGGATGAAGTTTTCTGCAAAACCACAAGATGTGCATGCAAATGGTGCTTTTGGCAGAACGCGCACGTGGATTTCTACCAAACGACGTGCTAAGCATGCCGATGCTGCTCTTTTTAGCACCCGCGCACGCATTTGTGCGAAAACGCGTTTTAAGCATGCACATGCATCTTTTGGTAGACGCGGATGAAGTTTTCTGCAAAACCACAAGATGTGCATGCAAATGGTGCTTTTTGCAGAACGCGCTCGTGGATTTCTACCAAACGACGTGCTAAGCATGCCGATGCTGCTCTTTTTAGCACCCGCGCACGCATTTGTGCGAAAACGCGTTTTAAGCATGCACATGCATCTTTTGGTAGACGCGGATGAAGTTTTCT
Organism: Dermacentor andersoni; assembly: GCF_023375885.2. NCBI lineage: Eukaryota > Metazoa > Arthropoda > Arachnida > Ixodida > Ixodidae > Dermacentor > Dermacentor andersoni. Next base: position 210,038 of record NW_027314773.1, read on the forward strand.
GCAAAACCACAAGATGTGCATGCAAATGGTGCTTTTTGCAGAACGCGCACGTGGATTTCTACCAAACGACGTGCTAAGCATGCCGATGCTGCTCTTTTTAGCACCCGCGCACGGATTTGTGCGAAAACGCGTTTTAAGCATGCACATGCATCTTTTGGTAGACGCGGATGAAGTTTTCTGCAAAACCACAAGATGTGCATGCAAATGGTGCTTTTTGCAGAACGCGCACGTGGATTTCTACCAAACGACGTGCTAAGCATGCCGATGCTGCTCTTTTTAGCACCCGCGCACGGATTTGTGCGAAAACGCGTTTTAAGCATGCACATGCATCTTTTGGTAGACGCGGATGAAGTTTTCTGCAAAACCACAAGATGTGCATGCAAATGGTGCTTTTGGCAGAACGCGCACGTGGATTTCTACCAAACGACGTGCTAAGCATGCCGATGCTGCTCTTTTTAGCACCCGCGCACGGATTTGTGCGAAAACGCGTTTGAAGCATGCACATGCATCTTTTGGTAGACGCGGATGAAGTTTTCTGCAAAACCACAAGATGTGCATGCAAATGGTGCTTTTGGCAGAACGCGCACGTGGATTTCTACCAAACGACGTGCTAAGCATGCCGATGCTGCTCTTTTTAGCACCCGCGCACGCATTTGTGCGAAAACGCGTTTTAAGCATGCACATGCATCTTTTGGTAGACGCGGATGAAGTTTTCTGCAAAACCACAAGATGTGCATGCAAATGGTGCTTTTGGCAGAACGCGCACGTGGATTTCTACCAAACGACGTGCTAAGCATGCCGATGCTGCTCTTTTTAGCACCCGCGCACGCATTTGTGCGAAAACGCGTTTTAAGTATGCACATGCATCTTTTGGTAGACGCGGATGAAGTTTTCTGCAAAACCACAAGATGTGCATGCAAATGGTGCTTTTTGCAGAACGCGCACGTGGATTTCTACCAAACGACGTGCTAAGCATGCCGATGCTGCTCTTTTTAGCACCCGCGCACGCATTTGTGCGAAAACGCGTTTTAAGCATGCACATGCATCTTTTGGTAGACGCGGATGAAGTTTTCTGCAAAACCACAAGATGTGCATGCAAATGGTGCTTTTTGCAGAACGCGCTCGTGGATTTCTACCCAACGATGTGCTAAGCTTGCCGATGCTGCTCTTTTTAGCACCCGCGCACTGATTTGTGCGAAAACGCGTTTTAAGCATGCACATGCATCTTTTGGTAGACGCGGATGAAGTTTTCTGCAAAACCACAAGATGTGCATGCAAATGGTGCTTTTGGCAGAACGCGCACGTGGATCTCTACCAAACGACGTGCTAAGCACGCCGATGCTGCTCTTTTTAGCACACGCGCACGCATTTGTGCGAAAACGCGTTTTAAGCATGCACATGCATCTTTTGGTAGACGCGGATGAAGTTTTCTGCAAAACCACAAGATGTGCATGCAAATGGTGCTTTTTGCAGAACGCGCACGTGGATTTCTACCAAACGACGTGCTAAGCATGCCGATGCTGCTCTTTTTAGCACCCGCGCACGCATTTGTGCGAAAACGCGTTTTAAGCATGCACATGCATCTTTTGGTAGACGCGGATGAAGTTTTCTGCAAAACCACAAGATGTGCATGCAAATGGTGCTTTTTGCAGAACGCGCTCGTGGATTTCTACCAAACGACGTGCTAAGCATGCCGATGCTGCTCTTTTTAGCACCCGCGCACGCATTTCTGCGAAAACGCGTTTTAAGCATGCACATGCATCTTTTGGTAGACGCGGATGAAGTTTTCTGCAAAACCACAAGATGTGCATGCAAATGGTGCTTTTTGCAGAACGCGCACGTGGATTTCTACCAAACGACGTGCTAAGCATGCCGATGCTGCTCTTTTTAGCACCCGCGCACGGATTTGTGCGAAAACGCGTTTTAAGCATGCACATGCATCTTTTGGTAGACGCGGATGAAGTTTTCTGCAAAACCACAAGATGTGCATGCAAATGGTGCTTTTTGCAGAACGCGCACGTGGATTTCTACCCAACGACGTGCTAAGCATGCCGATGCTGCTCTTTTTAGCACCCGCGCACGCATTTGTGCGAAAACGCGTTTTAAGCATGCACATGCATCTTTTGGTAGACGCGGATGAAGTTTTCTGCAAAACCACAAGATGTGCATGCAAATGGTGCTTTTTGCAGAACGCGCACGTGGATTTCTACCAAACGACGTGCTAAGCATGCCGATGCTGCTCTTTTTAGCACCCGCGCACGCATTTGTGCGAAAAGGCGTTTTAAGCATGCACATGCATCTTTTGGTAGACGCGGATGAAGTTTTCTGCAAAACCACAAGATGTGCATGCAAATGGTGCTTTTTGCAGAACGCGCTCGTGGATTTCTACCAAACGACGTGCTAAGCATGCCGATGCTGCTCTTTTTAGCACCCGCGCACGCATTTGTGCGAAAACGCGTTTTAAGCATGCACATGCATCTTTTGGTAGACGCGGATGAAGTTTTCTGCAAAACCACAAGATGTGCATGCAAATGGTGCTTTTTGCAGAACGCGCACGTGGATTTCTACCAAACGACGTGCTAAGCATGCCGATGCTGCTCTTTTTAGCACCCGCGCACGCATTTGTGCGAAAACGCGTTTTAAGCATGCACATGCATCTTTTGGTAGACGCGGATGAAGTTTTCTGCAAAACCACAAGATGTGCATGCAAATGGTGCTTTTTGCAGAACGCGCACGTGGATTTCTACCAAACGACGTGCTAAGCATGCCGATGCTGCTCTTTTTAGCACCCGCGCACGGATTTGTGCGAAAACGCGTTTTAAGCATGCACATGCATCTTTTGGTAGACGCGGATGAAGTTTTCTGCAAAACCACAAGATGTGCATGCAAATGGTGCTTTTGGCAGAACGCGCACGTGGATTTCTACCAAACGACGTGCTAAGCATGCCGATGCTGCTCTTTTTAGCACCCGCGCACGGATTTGTGCGAAAACGCGTTTTAAGCATGCACATGCATCTTTTGGTAGACGCGGATGAAGTTTTCTGCAAAACCACAAGATGTGCATGCAAATGGTGCTTTTGGCAGAACGCGCACGTGGATTTCTACCAAACGACGTGCTAAGCATGCCGATGCTGCTCTTTTTAGCACCCGCGCACGGATTTGTGCGAAAACGCGTTTTAAGCATGCACATGCATCTTTTGGTAGACGCGGATGAAGTTTTCTGCAAAACCACAAGATGTGCATGCAAATGGTGCTTTTTGCAGAACGCGCTCGTGGATTTCTACCAAACGACGTGCTAAGCATGCCGATGCTGCTCTTTTTAGCACCCGCGCACGCATTTGTGCGAAAACGCGTTTTAAGCATGCACATGCATCTTTTGGTAGACGCGGATGAAGTTTTCTGCAAAACCACAAGATGTGCATGCAAATGGTGCTTTTTGCAGAACGCGCACGTGGATTTCTACCAAACGACGTGCTAAGCATGCCGATGCTGATCTTTTTAGCACCCGCGCACGGATTTGTGCGAAAACGCGTTTTAAGCATGCACATGCATCTTTTGGTAGACGCGGATGAAGTTTTCTGCAAAACCACAGGATGTGCATACAAATGGTGCTTTTTGCAGAACGCGCACGTGGATTTCTACCAAACGACGTGCTAAGCATGCCGATGCTGCTCTTTTTAGCACCCGCGCACGGATTTGTGCGAAAACGCGTTTTAAGCATGCACATGCATCTTTTGGTAGACGCGGATGAAGTTTTCTGCAAAACCACAAGATGTTCATGCAAATGGTGCTTTTGGCAGAACGCGCACGTGGATTTCTACCAAACGACGTGCTAAGCATGCCGATGCTGCTCTTTTTAGCACCCGCGCAAGCATTTGTGCGAAAACGCGTTTTAAGCATGCACATGCATCTTTTGGTAGACGCGGATGAAGTTTTCTGCAAAACCACAAGATGTGCATGCAAATGGTGCTTTTTGCAGAACGCGCTCGTGGATTTCTACCAAACGACGTGCTAAGCATGCCGATGCTGCTCTTTTTAGCACCCGCGCACGCATTTGTGCGAAAACGCGTTTTAAGCATGCACATGCATCTTTTGGTAGACGCGGATGAAGTTTTCTGCAAAACCACAAGATGTGCATGCAAATGGTGCTTTTTACAGAACGCGCACGTGGATTTCTACCAAACGACGTGCTAAGCATGCCGATGCTGATCTTTTTAGCACCCGCGCACGGATTTGTGCGAAAACGCGTTTTAAGCATGCACATGCATCTTTTGGTAGACGCGGATGAAGTTTTCTGCAAGACCACAAGATGTGCATGCAAATGGTGCTTTTGGCAGAACGCGCACGTGGATTTCTACCAAACGACGTGCTAAGCATGCCGATGCTGCTCTTTTTAGCACCCGCGCACGCATTTGTGCGAAAACGCGTTTTAAGCATGCACATGCATCTTTTGGTAGACGCGGATGAAGTTTTCTGCAAAACCACAAGATGTGCATGCAAATGGTGCTTTTTGCAGAACGCGCACGTGGATTTCTACCAAACGACGTGCTAAGCATGCCGATGCTGCTCTTTTTAGCACCCGCGCACGGATTTGTGCGAAAACGCGTTTTAAGCATGCACATGCATCTTTTGGTAGACGCGGATGAAGTTTTCTGCAAAACCACAAGATGTGCATGCAAATGGTGCTTTTGGCAGAACGCGCTCGTGGATTTCTACCAAACGACGTGCTAAGCATGCCGATGCTGCTCTTTTCAGCACCCGCGCACGCATTTGTGCGAAAACGCGTTTTAAGCATGCACATGCATCTTTTGGTAGACGCGGATGAAGTTTTCTGCAAAACCACAAGATGTGCATGCAAATGGTGCTTTTTGCAGAACGCGCATGTGGATTTCTACCAAACGACGTGCTAAGCATGCCGATGCTGCTCTTTTTAGCACCCGCGCACGCATTTGTGCGAAAACGCGTTTTAAGCATGCACATGCATCTTTTGGTAGACGCGGATGAAGTTTTCTGCAAAACCACAAGATGTGCATGCAAATGGTGCTTTTTGCAGAACGCGCACGTGGATTTCTACCAAACGACGTGCTAAGCATGCCGATGCTGATCTTTTTAGCACCCGCGCACGGATTTGTGCGAAAACGCGTTTTAAGCATGCACATGCATCTTTTGGTAGACGCGTATGAAGTTTTCTGCAAAACCACAAGATGTGCATGCAAATGGTGCTTTTGGCAGAACGCGCACGTGGATTTCTACCAAACGACGTGCTAAGCATGCCGATGCTGCTCTTTTTAGCACCCGCGCACGCATTTGTGCGAAAACGCGTTTTAAGCATGCACATGCATCTTTTGGTAGACGCGGATGAAGTTTTCTGCAAAACCACAAGATGTGCATGCAAATGGTGCTTTTTGCAGAACGCGCTCGTGGATTTCTACCAAACGACGTGCTAAGCATGCCGATGCTGCTCTTTTTAGCACCCGCGCACGCATTTGTGCGAAAACGCGTTTTAAGCATGCACATGCATCTTTTGGTAGACGCGGATGAAGTTTTCTGCAAAACCACAAGATGTGCATGCAAATGGTGCTTTTTGCAGAACGCGCACGTGGATTTCTACCAAACGACGTGCTAAGCATGCCGATGCTGCTCTTTTTAGCACCCGCGCACGCATTTGTGCGAAAACGCGTTTTAAGCATGCACATGCATCTTTTGGTAGACGCGGATGAAGTTTTCTGCAAAACCACAAGATGTGCATGCAAATGGTGCTTTTTGCAGAACGCGCTCGTGGATTTCTACCAAACGACGTGCTAAGCATGCCGATGCTGCTCTTTTTAGCACCCGCGCACGCATTTGTGCGAAAACGCGTTTTAAGCATGCACATGCATCTTTTGGTAGACGCGGATGAAGTTTTCTGCAAAACCACAAGATGTGCATGCAAATGGTGCTTTTTGCAGAACGCGCACGTGGATTTCTACCAAACGACGTGCTAAGCATGCCGATGCTGCTCTTTTTAGCAGCCGCGCACGCATTTGTGCGAAAACGCGTTTTAAGCATGCACATGCATCTTTTGGTAGACGCGGATGAAGTTTTCTGCAAAACCACAAGATGTGCATGCAAATGGTGCTTTTTGCAGAACGCGCACGTGGATTTCTACCAAACGACGTGCTAAGCATGCCGATGCTGCTCTTTTTAGCACCCGCGCACGGATTTGTGCGAAAACGCGTTTTAAGCATGCACATGCATCTTTTGGTAGACGCGGATGAAGTTTTCTGCAAAACCACAAGATGTGCATGCAAATGGTGCTTTTGGCAGAACGCGCACGTGGATTTCTACCAAACGACGTGCTAAGCATGCCGATGCTGCTCTTTTTAGCACCCGCGCACGGATTTGTGCGAAAACGCGTTTTAAGCATGCACATGCATCTTTTGGTAGACGCGGATGAAGTTTTCTGCAAAACCACAAGATGTGCATGCAAATGGTGCTTTTGGCAGAACGCGCACGTGGATTTCTACCAAACGACGTGCTAAGCATGCCGATGCTGCTCTTTTTAGCACCCGCGCACGGATTTGTGCGAAAACGCGTTTTAAGCATGCACATGCATCTTTTGGTAGACGCGGATGAAGTTTTCTGCAAAACCACAAGATGTGCATGCAAATGGTGCTTTTTGCAGAACGCGCTCGTGGATTTCTACCAAACGACGTGCTAAGCATGCCGATGCTGCTCTTTTTAGCACCCGCGCACGCATTTGTGCGAAAACGCGTTTTAAGCATGCACATGCATCTTTTGGTAGACGCGGATGAAGTTTTCTGCAAAACCACAAGATGTGCATGCAAATGGTGCTTTTTGCAGAACGCGCACGTGGATTTCTACCAAACGACGTGCTAAGCATGCCGATGCTGATCTTTTTAGCACCCGCGCACGGATTTGTGCGAAAACGCGTTTTAAGCATGCACATGCATCTTTTGGTAGACGCGGATGAAGTTTTCTGCAAAACCACAGGATGTGCATACAAATGGTGCTTTTTGCAGAACGCGCACGTGGATTTCTACCAAACGACGTGCTAAGCATGCCGATGCTGCTCTTTTTAGCACCCGCGCAAGCATTTGTGCGAAAACGCGTTTTAAGCATGCACATGCATCTTTTGGTAGACGCGGATGAAGTTTTCTGCAAAACCACAAGATGTGCATGCAAATGGTGCTTTTTGCAGAACGCGCTCGTGGATTTCTACCAAACGACGTGCTAAGCATGCCGATGCTGCTCTTTTTAGCACCCGCGCACGCATTTGTGCGAAAACGCGTTTTAAGCATGCACATGCATCTTTTGGTAGACGCGGATGAAGTTTTCTGCAAAACCACAAGATGTGCATGCAAATGGTGCTTTTTACAGAACGCGCACGTGGATTTCTACCAAACGACGTGCTAAGCATGCCGATGCTGATCTTTTTAGCACCCGCGCACGGATTTGTGCGAAAACGCGTTTTAAGCATGCACATGCATCTTTTGGTAGACGCGGATGAAGTTTTCTGCAAGACCACAAGATGTGCATGCAAATGGTGCTTTTGGCAGAACGCGCACGTGGATTTCTACCAAACGACGTGCTAAGCATGCCGATGCTGCTCTTTTTAGCACCCGCGCACGCATTTGTGCGAAAACGCGTTTTAAGCATGCACATGCATCTTTTGGTAGACGCGGATGAAGTTTTCTGCAAAACCACAAGATGTGCATGCAAATGGTGCTTTTTGCAGAACGCGCACGTGGATTTCTACCAAACGACGTGCTAAGCATGCCGATGCTGCTCTTTTTAGCACCCGCGCACGGATTTGTGCGAAAACGCGTTTTAAGCATGCACATGCATCTTTTGGTAGACGCGGATGAAGTTTTCTGCAAAACCACAAGATGTGCATGCAAATGGTGCTTTTGGCAGAACGCGCTCGTGGATTTCTACCAAACGACGTGCTAAGCATGCCGATGCTGCTCTTTTCAGCACCCGCGCACGCATTTGTGCGAAAACGCGTTTTAAGCATGCACATGCATCTTTTGGTAGACGCGGATGAAGTTTTCTGCAAAACCACAAGATGTGCATGCAAATGGTGCTTTTTGCAGAACGCGCACGTGGATTTCTACCAAACGACGTGCTAAGCATGCCGATGCTGCTCTTTTTAGCACCCGCGCACGCATTTGTGCGAAAACGCGTTTTAAGCATGCACATGCATCTTTTGGTAGACGCGGATGAAGTTTTCTGCAAAACCACAAGATGTGCATGCAAATGGTGCTTTTTGCAGAACGCGCACGTGGATTTCTACCAAACGACGTGCTAAGCATGCCGATGCTGATCTTTTTAGCACCCGCGCACGGATTTGTGCGAAAACGCGTTTTAAGCATGCACATGCATCTTTTGGTAGACGCGTATGAAGTTTTCTGCAAAACCACAAGATGTGCATGCAAATGGTGCTTTTGGCAGAACGCGCACGTGGATTTCTACCAAACGACGTGCTAAGCATGCCGATGCTGCTCTTTTTAGCACCCGCGCACGCATTTGTGCGAAAACGCGTTTTAAGCATGCACATGCATCTTTTGGTAGACGCGGATGAAGTTTTCTGCAAAACCACAAGATGTGCATGCAAATGGTGCTTTTTGCAGAACGCGCTCGTGGATTTCTACCAAACGACGTGCTAAGCATGCCGATGCTGCTCTTTTTAGCACCCGCGCACGCATTTGTGCGAAAACGCGTTTTAAGCATGCACATGCATCTTTTGGTAGACGCGGATGAAGTTTTCTGCAAAACCACAAGATGTGCATGCAAATGGTGCTTTTTGCAGAACGCGCACGTGGATTTCTACCAAACGACGTGCTAAGCATGCCGATGCTGATCTTTTTAGCACCCGCGCACGGATTTGTGCGAAAACGCGTTTTAAGCATGCACATGCATCTTTTGGTAGACGCGGATGAAGTTTTCTGCAAGACCACAAGATGTGCATGCAAATGGTGCTTTTGGCAGAACGCGCACGTGGATTTCTACCAAACGACGTGCTAAGCATGCCGATGCTGCTCTTTTTAGCACCCGCGCACGCATTTGTGCGAAAACGCGTTTTAAGCATGCACATGCATCTTTTGGTAGACGCGGATGAAGTTTTCTGCAAAACCACAAGATGTGCATGCAAATGGTGCTTTTTGCAGAACGCGCACGTGGATTTCTACCAAACGACGTGCTAAGCATGCCGATGCTGCTCTTTTTAGCACCCGCGCACGGATTTGTGCGAAAACGCGTTTTAAGCATGCACATGCATCTTTTGGTAGACGCGGATGAAGTTTTCTGCAAAACCACAAGATGTGCATGCAAATGGTGCTTTTGGCAGAACGCGCTCGTGGATTTCTACCAAACGACGTGCTAAGCATGCCGATGCTGCTCTTTTCAGCACCCGCGCACGCATTTGTGCGAAAACGCGTTTTAAGCATGCACATGCATCTTTTGGTAGACGCGGATGAAGTTTTCTGCAAAACCACAAGATGTGCATGCAAATGGTGCTTTTTGCAGAACGCGCACGTGGATTTCTACCAAACGACGTGCTAAGCATGCCGATGCTGCTCTTTTTAGCACCCGCGCACGCATTTGTGCGAAAACGCGTTTTAAGCATGCACATGCATCTTTTGGTAGACGCGGATGAAGTTTTCTGCAAAACCACAAGATGTGCATGCAAATGGTGCTTTTTGCAGAACGCGCACGTGGATTTCTACCAAACGACGTGCTAAGCATGCCGATGCTGATCTTTTTAGCACCCGCGCACGGATTTGTGCGAAAACGCGTTTTTAAGCATGCACATGCATCTTTTGGTAGACGCGTATGAAGTTTTCTGCAAAACCACAAGATGTGCATGCAAATGGTGCTTTTGGCAGAACGCGCACGTGGATTTCTACCAAACGACGTGCTAAGCATGCCGATGCTGCTCTTTTTAGCACCCGCGCACGCATTTGTGCGAAAACGCGTTTTAAGCATGCACATGCATCTTTTGGTAGACGCGGATGAAGTTTTCTGCAAAACCACAAGATGTGCATGCAAATGGTGCTTTTTGCAGAACGCGCTCGTGGATTTCTACCAAACGACGTGCTAAGCATGCCGATGCTGCTCTTTTTAGCACCCGCGCACGCATTTGTGCGAAAACGCGTTTTAAGCATGCACATGCATCTTTTGGTAGACGCGGATGAAGTTTTCTGCAAAACCACAAGATGTGCATGCAAATGGTGCTTTTTGCAGAACGCGCACGTGGATTTCTACCAAACGACGTGCTAAGCATGCCGATGCTGATCTTTTTAGCACCCGCGCACGGATTTGTGCGAAAACGCGTTTTAAGCATGCACATGCATCTTTTGGTAGACGCGGATGAAGTTTTCTGCAAGACCACAAGATGTGCATGCAAATGGTGCTTTTGGCAGAACGCGCACGTGGATTTCTACCAAACGACGTGCTAAGCATGCCGATGCTGCTCTTTTTAGCACCCGCGCACGCATTTGTGCGAAAACGCGTTTTAAGCATGCACATGCATCTTTTGGTAGACGCGGATGAAGTTTTCTGCAAAACCACAAGATGTGCATGCAAATGGTGCTTTTTGCAGAACGCGCACGTGGATTTCTACCAAACGACGTGCTAAGCATGCCGATGCTGCTCTTTTTAGCACCCGCGCACGGATTTGTGCGAAAACGCGTTTTTAAGCATGCACATGCATCTTTTGGTAGACGCGGATGAAGTTTTCTGCAAAACCACAAGATGTGCATGCAAATGGTGCTTTTGGCAGAACGCGCTCGTGGATTTCTACCAAACGACGTGCTAAGCATGCCGATGCTGCTCTTTTTAGCACCCGCGCACGCATTTGTGCGAAAACGCGTTTTAAGCATGCACATGCATCTTTTGGTAGACGCGGATGAAGTTTTCTGCAAAACCACAAGATGTGCATGCAAATGGTGCTTTTTGCAGAACGCGCACGTGGATTTCTACCAAACGACGTGCTAAGCATGCCGATGCTGCTCTTTCTAGCACCCGCGCACGGATTTGTGCGAAAACGCGTTTTAAGCATGCACATGCATCTTTTGGTAGACGCGTATGAAGTTTTCTGCAAAACCACAAGATGTGCATGCAAATGGTGCTTTTGGCAGAACGCGCACGTGGATTTCTACCAAACGACGTGCTAAGCATGCCGATGCTGCTCTTTTTAGCACCCGCGCACGCATTTGTGCGAAAACGCGTTTTAAGCATGCACATGCATCTTTTGGTAGACGCGGATGAAGTTTTCTGCAAAACCACAAGATGTGCATGCAAATGGTGCTTTTTGCAGAACGCGCACGTGGATTTCTACCAAACGACGTGCTAAGCATGCCGATGCTGCTCTTTTTAGCACCCGCGCACGCATTTGTGCGAAAACGCGTTTTAAGCATGCACATGCATCTTTTGGTAGACGCGGATAAAGTTTTCTGCAAAACCACAAGATGTGCATGCAAATGGTGCTTTTTGCAGAACGCGCACGTGGATTTCTACCAAACAACGTGCTAAGCATGCCGATGCTGCTCTTTTTAGCACCCGCGCACGCATTTGTGCGAAAACGCGTTTTAAGCATGCACATGCATCTTTTGGTAGACGCGGATGAAGTTTTCTGCAAAACCACAAGATGTGCATGCAAATGGTGCTTTTTGCAGAACGCGCACGTGGATACCAAACGACGTGCTAAGCATGCCGATGCTGCTCTTTTTAGCACCCGCGCACGCATTTGTGCGAAAACGCGTTTTAAGCATGCACATGCATCTTTTGGTAGACGCGGATGAAGTTTTCTGCAAAACCACAAGATGTGCATGCAAATGGTGCTTTTTGCAGAACGCGCACGTGGATTTCTACCAAACGACGTGCTAAGCATGCCGATGCTGCTCTTTTTAGCACCCGCGCACGCATTTGTGCGAAAACGCGTTTTAAGCATGCACATGCATCTTTTGGTAGGCGCGGATGAAGTTTTCTGCAAAACCACAAGATGTGCATGCAAATGGTGCTTTTTGCAGAACGCGCACGTGGATTTCTACCAAACGACGTGCTAAGCATGCCGATGCTGCTCTTTTTAGCACCCGCGCACGGATTTGTGCGAAAACGCGTTTTAAGCATGCACATGCATCTTTTGGTAGACGCGGATGAAGAATTCTGCAAAACCACAAGATGTGCATGCAAATGGTGCTTTTGGCAGAACGCGCACGTGGATTTCTACCAAACGACGTGCTAAGCATGCCGATGCTGCTCTTTTTAGCACCCGCGCACGCATTTGTGCGAAAACGCGTTTTAAGCATGCACATGCATCTTTTGGTAGACGCGGATGAAGTTTTCTGCAAAACCACAAGATGTGCATGCAAATGGTGCTTTTTGCAGAACGCGCACGTGGATTTCTACCAAACGACGTGCTAAGCATGCCGATGCTGCTATTTTTAGCACCCGCGCACGCATTTGTGCGAAAACGCGTTTTAAGCATGCACATGCATCTTTTGGTAGACGCGGATGAAGTTTTCTGCAAAACCACAAGATGTGCATGCAAATGGTGCTTTTTGCAGAACGCGCACGTGGATTTCTACCAAACGACGTGCTAAGCATGCCGATGCTGCTATTTTTAGCACCCGCGCACGCATTTGTGCGAAAACGCGTTTTAAGCATGCACATGCATCTTTTGGTAGACGCGGATGAAGTTTTCTGCAAAACCACAAGATGTGCATGCAAATGGTGCTTTTGGCAGAACGCGCACGTGGATTTCTACCAAACGACGTGCTAAGCATGCCGATGCTGCTCTTTTTAGCACCCGCGCACGCATTTGTGCGAAAACGCGTTTTAAGCATGCACATGCATCTTTTGGTAGACGCGGATGAAGTTTTCTGCAAAACCACAAGATGTGCATGCAAATGGTGCTTTTTGCAGAACGCGCACGTGGATTTCTACCAAACGACGTGCTAAGCATGCCGATGCTGCTCTTTTTAGCACCCGCGCACGCATTTGTGCGAAAACGCGTTTTAAGCATGCACATGCATCTTTTGGTAGACGCGGATAAAGTTTTCTGCAAAACCACAAGATGTGCATGCAAATGGTGCTTTTTGCAGAACGCGCACGTGGATTTCTACCAAACAACGTGCTAAGCATGCCGATGCTGCTCTTTTTAGCACCCGCGCACGCATTTGTGCGAAAACGCGTTTTAAGCATGCACATGCATCTTTTGGTAGACGCGGATGAAGTTTTCTGCAAAACCACAAGATGTGCATGCAAATGGTGCTTTTTGCAGAACGCGCACGTGGATACCAAACGACGTGCTAAGCATGCCGATGCTGCTCTTTTTAGCACCCGCGCACGCATTTGTGCGAAAACGCGTTTTAAGCATGCACATGCATCTTTTGGTAGACGCGGATGAAGTTTTCTGCAAAACCACAAGATGTGCATGCAAATGGTGCTTTTTGCAGAACGCGCACGTGGATTTCTACCAAACGACGTGCTAAGCATGCCGATGCTGCTCTTTTTAGCACCCGCGCACGCATTTGTGCGAAAACGCGTTTTAAGCATGCACATGCATCTTTTGGTAGACGCGGATAAAGTTTTCTGCAAAACCACAAGATGTGCATGCAAATGGTGCTTTTTGCAGAACGCGCACGTGGATTTCTACCAAACAACGTGCTAAGCATGCCGATGCTGCTCTTTTTAGCACCCGCGCACGCATTTGTGCGAAAACGCGTTTTAAGCATGCACATGCATCCTTTGGTAGACGCGGATGAAGTTTTCTGCAAAACCACAAGATGTGCATGCAAATGGTGCTTTTTGCAGAACGCGCACGTGGATACCAAACGACGTGCTAAGCATGCCGATGCTGCTCTTTTTAGCACCCGCGCACGCATTTTTGCGAAAACGCGTTTTAAGCATGCACATGCATCTTTTGGTAGACGCGGATGAAGTTTTCTGCAAAACCACAAGATGTGCATGCAAATGGTGCTTTTGGCAGAACGCGCACGTGGATTTCTACCAAACGACGTGCTAAGCATGCCGATGCTGCTCTTTCTAGCACCCGCGCACGGATTTGTGCGAAAACGCGTTTTAAGCATGCACATGCATCTTTTGGTAGACGCGTATGAAGTTTTCTGCAAAACCACAAGATGTGCATGCAAATGGTGCTTTTGGCAGAACGCGCACGTGGATTTCTACCAAACGACGTGCTAAGCATGCCGATGCTGCTCTTTTTAGCACCCGCGCACGCATTTGTGCGAAAACGCGTTTTAAGCATGCACATGCATCTTTTGGTAGACGCGGATGAAGTTTTCTGCAAAACCACAAGATGTGCATGCAAATGGTGCTTTTTGCAGAACGCGCACGTGGATTTCTACCAAACGACGTGCTAAGCATGCCGATGCTGCTCTTTTTAGCACCCGCGCACGGATTTGTGCGAAAACGCGTTTTAAGCATGCACATGCATCTTTTGGTAGACGCGGATGAAGTTTTCTGCAAAACCACAAGATGTGCATGCAAATGGTGCTTTTTGCAGAACGCGCACGTGGATTTCTACCAAACGACGTGCTAAGCATGCCGATGCTGCTCTTTTTAGCACCCGCGCACGCATTTGTGCGAAAACGCGTTTTAAGCATGCACATGCATCTTTTGGTAGGCGCGGATGAAGTTTTCTGCAAAACCACAAGATGTGCATGCAAATGGTGCTTTTTGCAGAACGCGCACGTGGATTTCTACCAAACGACGTGCTAAGCATGCCGATGCTGCTCTTTTTAGCACCCGCGCACGCATTTGTGCGAAAACGCGTTTTAAGCATGCACATGCATCTCTTGGTAGACGCGGATGAAGTTTTCTGCAAAACCACAAGATGTGCATGCAAATGGTGCTTTTTGCAGAACGCGCACGTGGATTTCTACCAAACGACGTGCTAAGCATGCCGATGCTGCTCTTTTTAGCACCCGCGCACGGATTTGTGCGAAAACGCGTTTTAAGCATGCACATGCATCTTTTGGTAGACGCGGATGAAGTTTTCTGCAAAACCACAAGATGTGCATGCAAATGGTGCTTTTTGCAGAACGCGCACGTGGATTTCTACCAAACGACGTGCTAAGCATGCCGATGCTGCTCTTTTTAGCACCCGCGCACGCATTTGTGCGAAAACGCGTTTTTAAGCATGCACATGCATCTTTTGGTAGGCGCGGATGAAGTTTTCTGCAAAACCACAAGATGTGCATGCAAATGGTGCTTTTTGCAGAACGCGCACGTGGATTTCTACCAAACGACGTGCTAAGCATGCCGATGCTGCTCTTTTTAGCACCCGCGCACGGATTTGTGCGAAAACGCGTTTTAAGCATGCACATGCATCTTTTGGTAGACGCGGATGAAGAATTCTGCAAAACCACAAGATGTGCATGCAAATGGTGCTTTTGGCAGAACGCGCACGTGGATTTCTACCAAACGACGTGCTAAGCATGCCGATGCTGCTCTTTTTAGCACCCGCGCACGCATTTGTGCGAAAACGCGTTTTAAGCATGCACATGCATCTTTTGGTAGACGCGGATGAAGTTTTCTGCAAAACCACAAGATGTGCATGCAAATGGTGCTTTTTGCAGAACGCGCACGTGGATTTCTACCAAACGACGTGCTAAGCATGCCGATGCTGCTATTTTTAGCACCCGCGCACGCATTTGTGCGAAAACGCGTTTTAAGCATGCACATGCATCTTTTGGTAGACGCGGATGAAGTTTTCTGCAAAACCACAAGATGTGCATGCAAATGGTGCTTTTTGCAGAACGCGCACGTGGATTTCTACCAAACGACGTGCTAAGCATGCCGATGCTGCTATTTTTAGCACCCGCGCACGCATTTGTGCGAAAACGCGTTTTAAGCATGCACATGCATCTTTTGGTAGACGCGGATGAAGTTTTCTGCAAAACCTCAAGATGTGCATGCAAATGGTGCTTTTTGCAGAACGCGCACGTGGATTTCTACCAAACGACGTGCTAAGCATGCCGATGCTGCTCTTTTTAGCACCCGCGCACGCATTTGTGCGAAAACGCGTTTTTAAGCATGCACATGCATC
Organism: Dermacentor andersoni; assembly: GCF_023375885.2. Lineage (NCBI taxonomy): Eukaryota > Metazoa > Arthropoda > Arachnida > Ixodida > Ixodidae > Dermacentor > Dermacentor andersoni. The sequence continues at coordinate 226,113 of NW_027314773.1, forward strand.
TTTTGGTAGACGCGGATGAAGTTTTCTGCAAAACCACAAGATGTGCATGCAAATGGTGCTTTTTGCAGAACGCGCACGTGGATTTCTACCAAACGACGTGCTAAGCATGCCGATGCTGCTCTTTTTAGCACCCGCGCACGCATTTGAGCGAAAACGCGTTTTAAGCATGCACATGCATCTTTTGGTAGACGCGGATAAAGTTTTCTGCAAAACCACAAGATGTGCATGCAAATGGTGCTTTTTGCAGAACGCGCACGTGGATTTCTACCAAACAACGTGCTAAGCATGCCGATGCTGCTCTTTTTAGCACCCGCGCACGCATTTGTGCGAAAACGCGTTTTAAGCATGCACATGCATCTTTTGGTAGACGCGGATGAAGTTTTCTGCAAAACCACAAGATGTGCATGCAAATGGTGCTTTTTGCAGAACGCGCACGTGGATACCAAACGACGTGCTAAGCATGCCGATGCTGCTCTTTTTAGCACCCGCGCACGCATTTGTGCGAAAACGCGTTTTAAGCATGCACATGCATCTTTTGGTAGACGCGGATGAAGTTTTCTGCAAAACCACAAGATGTGCATGCAAATGGTGCTTTTTGCAGAACGCGCACGTGGATTTCTACCAAACGACGTGCTAAGCATGCCGATGCTGCTCTTTTTAGCACCCGCGCACGCATTTGTGCGAAAACGCGTTTTAAGCATGCACATGCATCTTTTGGTAGACGCGGATAAAGTTTTCTGCAAAACCACAAGATGTGCATGCAAATGGTGCTTTTTGCAGAACGCGCACGTGGATTTCTACCAAACAACGTGCTAAGCATGCCGATGCTGCTCTTTTTAGCACCCGCGCACGCATTTGTGCGAAAACGCGTTTTAAGCATGCACATGCATCCTTTGGTAGACGCGGATGAAGTTTTCTGCAAAACCACAAGATGTGCATGCAAATGGTGCTTTTTGCAGAACGCGCACGTGGATACCAAACGACGTGCTAAGCATGCCGATGCTGCTCTTTTTAGCACCCGCGCACGCATTTTTGCGAAAACGCGTTTTAAGCATGCACATGCATCTTTTGGTAGACGCGGATGAAGTTTTCTGCAAAACCACAAGATGTGCATGCAAATGGTGCTTTTGGCAGAACGCGCACGTGGATTTCTACCAAACGACGTGCTAAGCATGCCGATGCTGCTCTTTCTAGCACCCGCGCACGGATTTGTGCGAAAACGCGTTTTAAGCATGCACATGCATCTTTTGGTAGACGCGTATGAAGTTTTCTGCAAAACCACAAGATGTGCATGCAAATGGTGCTTTTGGCAGAACGCGCACGTGGATTTCTACCAAACGACGTGCTAAGCATGCCGATGCTGCTCTTTTTAGCACCCGCGCACGCATTTGTGCGAAAACGCGTTTTAAGCATGCACATGCATCTTTTGGTAGACGCGGATGAAGTTTTCTGCAAAACCACAAGATGTGCATGCAAATGGTGCTTTTTGCAGAACGCGCACGTGGATTTCTACCAAACGACGTGCTAAGCATGCCGATGCTGCTCTTTTTAGCACCCGCGCACGGATTTGTGCGAAAACGCGTTTTTTAAGCATGCACATGCATCTTTTGGTAGACGCGGATGAAGTTTTCTGCAAAACCACAAGATGTGCATGCAAATGGTGCTTTTTGCAGAACGCGCACGTGGATTTCTACCAAACGACGTGCTAAGCATGCCGATGCTGCTCTTTTTAGCACCCGCGCACGCATTTGTGCGAAAACGCGTTTTAAGCATGCACATGCATCTTTTGGTAGGCGCGGATGAAGTTTTCTGCAAAACCACAAGATGTGCATGCAAATGGTGCTTTTTGCAGAACGCGCACGTGGATTTCTACCAAACGACGTGCTAAGCATGCCGATGCTGCTCTTTTTAGCACCCGCGCACGGATTTGTGCGAAAACACGTTTTAAGCATGCACATGCATCTTTTGGTAGACGCGGATGAAGTTTTCTGCAAAACCACAAGATGTGCATGGAAATGGTGCTTTTGGCAGAACGCGCACGTGGATTTCTACCAAACGACGTGCTAAGCATGCCGATGCTGCTCTTTTTAGCACCCGCGCACGCATTTGTGCGAAAACGCGTTTTAAGCATGCACATGCATCTTTTGGTAGACGCGGATGAAGTTTTCTGCAAAACCACAAGATGTGCATGCAAATGGTGCTTTTTGCAGAACGCGCACGTGGATTTCTACCAAACGACGTGCTAAGCATGCCGATGCTGCTATTTTTAGCACCCGCGCACGCATTTGTGCGAAAACGCGTTTTAAGCATGCACATGCATCTTTTGGTAGACGCGGATGAAGTTTTCTGCAAAACCACAAGATGTGCATGCAAATGGTGCTTTTTGCAGAACGCGCACGTGGATTTCTACCAAACGACGTGCTAAGCATGCCGATGCTGCTCTTTTTAGCACCCGCGCACGCATTTGTGCGAAAACGCGTTTTAAGCATGCACATGCATCTTTTGGTAGACGCGGATGAAGTTTTCTGCAAAACCACAAGATGTGCATGCAAATGGTGCTTTTTGCAGAACGCGCACGTGGATTTCTACCAAACGACGTGCTAAGCATGCCGATGCTGCTCTTTTTAGCACCCGCGCACGCATTTATGCGAAAACGCGTTTTAAGCATGCACATGCATCTTTTGGTAGACGCGGATGAAGTTTTCTGCAAAACCACAAGATGTGCATGCAGATGGTGCTTTTTGCAGAACGCGCACGTGGATTTCTACCAAACGACGTGCTAAGCATGCCGATGCTGCTCTTTTTAGCACCCGCGCACGCATTTGTGCGAAAACGCGTTTTAAGCATGCACATGCATCTTTTGGTAGGCGCGGATGAAGTTTTCTGCAAAACCACAAGATGTGCATGCAAATGGTGCTTTTTGCAGAACGCGCACGTGGATTTCTACCAAACGACGTGCTAAGCATGCCGATGCTGCTCTTTTTAGCACCCGCGCACGGATTTGTGCGAAAAACGCGTTTTAAGCATGCACATGCATCTTTTGGTAGACGCGGATGAAGAATTCTGCAAAACCACAAGATGTGCATGCAAATGGTGCTTTTGGCAGAACGCGCACGTGGATTTCTACCAAACGACGTGCTAAGCATGCCGATGCTGCTCTTTTTAGCACCCGCGCACGCATTTGTGCGAAAACGCGTTTTAAGCATGCACATGCATCTTTTGGTAGACGCGGATGAAGTTTTCTGCAAAACCACAAGATGTGCATGCAAATGGTGCTTTTTGCAGAACGCGCACGTGGATTTCTACCAAACGACGTGCTAAGCATGCCGATGCTGCTATTTTTAGCACCCGCGCACGCATTTGTGCGAAAACGCGTTTTAAGCATGCACATGCATCTTTTGGTAGACGCGGATGAAGTTTTCTGCAAAACCACAAGATGTGCATGCAAATGGTGCTTTTTGCAGAACGCGCACGTGGATTTCTACCAAACGACGTGCTAAGCATGCCGATGCTGCTATTTTTAGCACCCGCGCACGCATTTGTGCGAAAACGCGTTTTAAGCATGCACATGCATCTTTTGGTAGACGCGGATGAAGTTTTCTGCAAAACCTCAAGATGTGCATGCAAATGGTGCTTTTTGCAGAACGCGCACGTGGATTTCTACCAAACGACGTGCTAAGCATGCCGATGCTGCTCTTTTTAGCACCCGCGCACGCATTTGTGCGAAAACGCGTTTTAAGCATGCACATGCATCTTTTGGTAGACGCGGATGAAGTTTTCTGCAAAACCACAAGATGTGCATGCAAATGGTGCTTTTTGCAGAACGCGCACGTGGATTTCTACCAAACGACGTGCTAAGCATGCCGATGCTGCTCTTTTTAGCACCCGCGCACGCATTTGTGCGAAAACGCGTTTTAAGCATGCACATGCATCTTTTGGTAGACGCGGATAAAGTTTTCTGCAAAACCACAAGATGTGCATGCAAATGGTGCTTTTTGCAGAACGCGCACGTGGATTTCTACCAAACAACGTGCTAAGCATGCCGATGCTGCTCTTTTTAGCACCCGCGCACGCATTTGTGCGAAAACGCGTTTTAAGCATGCACATGCATCTTTTGGTAGACGCGGATGAAGTTTTCTGCAAAACCACAAGATGTGCATGCAAATGGTGCTTTTTGCAGAACGCGCACGTGGATACCAAACGACGTGCTAAGCATGCCGATGCTGCTCTTTTTAGCACCCGCGCACGCATTTGTGCGAAAACGCGTTTTAAGCATGCACATGCATCTTTTGGTAGACGCGGATGAAGTTTTCTGCAAAACCACAAGATGTGCATGCAAATGGTGCTTTTTGCAGAACGCGCACGTGGATTTCTACCAAACGACGTGCTAAGCATGCCGATGCTGCTCTTTTTAGCACCCGCGCACGCATTTGTGCGAAAACGCGTTTTAAGCATGCACATGCATCTTTTGGTAGACGCGGATAAAGTTTTCTGCAAAACCACAAGATGTGCATGCAAATGGTGCTTTTTGCAGAACGCGCACGTGGATTTCTACCAAACAACGTGCTAAGCATGCCGATGCTGCTCTTTTTAGCACCCGCGCACGCATTTGTGCGAAAACGCGTTTTAAGCATGCACATGCATCCTTTGGTAGACGCGGATGAAGTTTTCTGCAAAACCACAAGATGTGCATGCAAATGGTGCTTTTTGCAGAACGCGCACGTGGATACCAAACGACGTGCTAAGCATGCCGATGCTGCTCTTTTTAGCACCCGCGCACGCATTTTTGCGAAAACGCGTTTTAAGCATGCACATGCATCTTTTGGTAGACGCGGATGAAGTTTTCTGCAAAACCACAAGATGTGCATGCAAATGGTGCTTTTGGCAGAACGCGCACGTGGATTTCTACCAAACGACGTGCTAAGCATGCCGATGCTGCTCTTTCTAGCACCCGCGCACGGATTTGTGCGAAAACGCGTTTTAAGCATGCACATGCATCTTTTGGTAGACGCGTATGAAGTTTTCTGCAAAACCACAAGATGTGCATGCAAATGGTGCTTTTGGCAGAACGCGCACGTGGATTTCTACCAAACGACGTGCTAAGCATGCCGATGCTGCTCTTTTTAGCACCCGCGCACGCATTTGTGCGAAAACGCGTTTTAAGCATGCACATGCATCTTTTGGTAGACGCGGATGAAGTTTTCTGCAAAACCACAAGATGTGCATGCAAATGGTGCTTTTTGCAGAACGCGCACGTGGATTTCTACCAAACGACGTGCTAAGCATGCCGATGCTGCTCTTTTTAGCACCCGCGCACGGATTTGTGCGAAAACGCGTTTTAAGCATGCACATGCATCTTTTGGTAGACGCGGATGAAGTTTTCTGCAAAACCACAAGATGTGCATGCAAATGGTGCTTTTTGCAGAACGCGCACGTGGATTTCTACCAAACGACGTGCTAAGCATGCCGATGCTGCTCTTTTTAGCACCCGCGCACGCATTTGTGCGAAAACGCGTTTTAAGCATGCACATGCATCTTTTGGTAGGCGCGGATGAAGTTTTCTGCAAAACCACAAGATGTGCATGCAAATGGTGCTTTTTGCAGAACGCGCACGTGGATTTCTACCAAACGACGTGCTAAGCATGCCGATGCTGCTCTTTTTAGCACCCGCGCACGGATTTGTGCGAAAACGCGTTTTAAGCATGCACATGCATCTTTTGGTAGACGCGGATGAAGTTTTCTGCAAAACCACAAGATGTGCATGGAAATGGTGCTTTTGGCAGAACGCGCACGTGGATTTCTACCAAACGACGTGCTAAGCATGCCGATGCTGCTCTTTTTAGCACCCGCGCACGCATTTGTGCGAAAACGCGTTTTAAGCATGCACATGCATCTTTTGGTAGACGCGGATGAAGTTTTCTGCAAAACCACAAGATGTGCATGCAAATGGTGCTTTTTGCAGAACGCGCACGTGGATTTCTACCAAACGACGTGCTAAGCATGCCGATGCTGCTATTTTTAGCACCCGCGCACGCATTTGTGCGAAAACGCGTTTTAAGCATGCACATGCATCTTTTGGTAGACGCGGATGAAGTTTTCTGCAAAACCACAAGATGTGCATGCAAATGGTGCTTTTTGCAGAACGCGCACGTGGATTTCTACCAAACGACGTGCTAAGCATGCCGATGCTGCTCTTTTTAGCACCCGCGCACGCATTTGTGCGAAAACGCGTTTTAAGCATGCACATGCATCTTTTGGTAGACGCGGATGAAGTTTTCTGCAAAACCACAAGATGTGCATGCAAATGGTGCTTTTTGCAGAACGCGCACGTGCATTTCTACCAAACGACGTGCTAAGCATGCCGATGCTGCTCTTTTTAGCACCCGCGCACGCATTTGTGCGAAAACGCGTTTTAAGCATGCACATGCATCTTTTGGTAGACGCGGATAAAGTTTTCTGCAAAACCACAAGATGTGCATGCAAATGGTGCTTTTTGCAGAACGCGCACGTGGATTTCTACCAAACAACGTGCTAAGCATGCCGATGCTGCTCTTTTTAGCACCCGCGCACGCATTTGTGCGAAAACGCGTTTTAAGCATGCACATGCATCTTTTGGTAGACGCGGATGAAGTTTTCTGCAAAACCACAAGATGTGCATGCAAATGGTGCTTTTTGCAGAACGCGCACGTGGATTTCTACCAAACGACGTGCTAAGCATGCCGATGCTGCTCTTTTTAGCACCCGCGCACGCATTTTTGCGAAAACGCGTTTTAAGCATGCACATGCATCTTTTGGTAGACGCGGATGAAGTTTTCTGCAAAACCACAAGATGTGCATGCAAATGGTGCTTTTTGCAGAACGCGCACGTGGATTTCTACCAAACGACGTGCTAAGCTTGCCGATGCTGCTCTTTTTAGCACCCGCGCACGGATTTGTGCGAAAACGCGTTTTAAGCATGCACATGCATCTTTTGGTAGACGCGGATGAAGTTTTCTGCAAAACCACAAGATGTGCATGCAAATGGTGCTTTTGGCAGAACGCGCACGTGGATTTCTAATAAACGACGTGCTAAGCATGCCGATGCTGCTTTTTTTAGCACCCGCGCACGCATTTGAGCGAAAACGCGTTTTAAGCATGCACATGCATCTTTTGGTAGGCGCGGATGAAGTTTTCTGCAAAACCACAAGATGTGCATGCAAATGGTGCTTTTTGCAGAACGCGCACGTGGATTTCTACCAAACGACGTGCTAAGCATGCCGATGCTGCTCTTTTTAGCACCCGCGCACGGATTTGTGCGAAAACGCGTTTTAAGCATGCACATGCATCTTTTGGTAGACGCGGATGAAGTTTTCTGCAAAACCACAAGATGTGCATGCAAATGGTGCTTTTGGCAGAACGCGCACGTGGATTTCTACCAAACGACGTGCTAAGCATGCCGATGCTGCTCTTTTTAGCACCCGCGCACGCATTTGTGCGAAAACGCGTTTTAAGCATGCACATGCATCTTTTGGTAGACGCGGATGAAGTTTTCTGCAAAACCACAAGATGTGCATGCAAATGGTGCTTTTTGCAGAACGCGCACGTGGATTTCTACCAAACGACGTGCTAAGCATGCCGATGCTGCTCTTTTTAGCACCCGCGCACGCATTTGTGCGAAAACGCGTTTTAAGCATGCACATGCATCTTTTGGTAGACGCGGATGAAGTTTTCTGCAAAACCACAAGATGTGCATGCAAATGGTGCTTTTTGCAGAACGCGCACGTGGATACCAAACGACGTGCTAAGCATGCCGATGCTGCTCTTTTTAGCACCCGCGCACGCATTTTTGCGAAAACGCGTTTTAAGCATGCACATGCATCTTTTGGTAGACGCGGATGAAGTTTTCTGCAAAACCACAAGATGTGCATGCAAATGGTGCTTTTGGCAGAACGCGCACGTGGATTTCTACAAAACGACGTGCTAAGCATGCCGATGCTGCTCTTTCTAGCACCCGCGCACGGATTTGTGCGAAAACGCGTTTTAAGCATGCACATGCATCTTTTGGTAGACGCGGATGAAGTTTTCTGCAAAACCACAAGATGTGCATGCAAATGGTGCTTTTGGCAGAACGCGCACGTGGATTTCTACCAAACGACGTGCTAAGCATGCCGATGCTGCTCTTTTTAGCACCCGCGCACGCATTTGTGCGAAAACGCGTTTTAAGCATGCACATGCATCTTTTGGTAGACGCGGATGAAGTTTTCTGCAAAACCACAAGATGTGCATGCAAATGGTGCTTTTTGCAGAACGCGCACGTGGATTTCTACCAAACGACGTGCTAAGCATGCCGATGCTGCTCTTTTTAGCACCCGCGCACGGATTTGTGCGAAAACGCGTTTTAAGCATGCACATGCATCTTTTGGTAGACGCGGATGAAGTTTTCTGCAAAACCACAAGATGTGCATGCAAATGGTGCTTTTTGCAGAACGCGCACGTGGATTTCTACCAAACGACGTGCTAAGCATGCCGATGCTGCTCTTTTTAGCACCCGCGCACGCATTTGTGCGAAAACGCGTTTTAAGCATGCACATGCATCTTTTGGTAGGCGCGGATGATGTTTTCTGCAAAACCACAAGATGTGCATGCAAATGGTGCTTTTTGCAGAACGCGCACGTGGATTTCTACCAAACGACGTGCTAAGCATGCCGATGCTGCTCTTTTTAGCACCCGCGCACGGATTTGTGCGAAAACGCGTTTTAAGCATGCACATGCATCTTTTGGTAGACGCGGATGAAGTTTTCTGCAAAACCACAAGATGTGCATGGAAATGGTGCTTTTGGCAGAACGCGCACGTGGATTTCTACCAAACGACGTGCTAAGCATGCCGATGCTGCTCTTTTTAGCACCCGCGCACGCATTTGTGCGAAAACGCGTTTTAAGCATGCACATGCATCTTTTGGTAGACGCGGATGAAGTTTTCTGCAAAACCACAAGATGTGCATGCAAATGGTGCTTTTTGCAGAACGCGCACGTGGATTTCTACCAAACGACGTGCTAAGCATGCCGATGCTGCTATTTTTAGCACCCGCGCACGCATTTGTGCGAAAACGCGTTTTAAGCATGCACATGCATCTTTTGGTAGACGCGGATGAAGTTTTCTGCAAAACCACAAGATGTGCATGCAAATGGTGCTTTTTGCAGAACGCGCACGTGGATTTCTACCAAACGACGTGCTAAGCATGCCGATGCTGCTCTTTTTAGCACCCGCGCACGCATTTGTGCGAAAACGCGTTTTAAGCATGCACATGCATCTTTTGGTAGACGCGGATGAAGTTTTCTGCAAAACCACAAGATGTGCATGCAAATGGTGCTTTTTGCAGAACGCGCACGTGGATTTCTACCAAACGACGTGCTAAGCATGCCGATGCTGCTCTTTTTAGCACCCGCGCACGCATTTGTGCGAAAACGCGTTTTAAGCATGCACATGCATCTTTTGGTAGACGCGGATAAAGTTTTCTGCAAAACCACAAGATGTGCATGCAAATGGTGCTTTTTGCAGAACGCGCACGTGGATTTCTACCAAACAACGTGCTAAGCATGCCGATGCTGCTCTTTTTAGCACCCGCGCACGCATTTGTGCGAAAACGCGTTTTAAGCATGCACATGCATCTTTTGGTAGACGCGGATGAAGTTTTCTGCAAAACCACAAGATGTGCATGCAAATGGTGCTTTTTGCAGAACGCGCACGTGGATTTCTACCAAACGACGTGCTAAGCATGCCGATGCTGCTCTTTTTAGCACCCGCGCACGCATTTTTGCGAAAACGCGTTTTAAGCATGCACATGCATCTTTTGGTAGACGCGGATGAAGTTTTCTGCAAAACCACAAGATGTGCATGCAAATGGTGCTTTTTGCAGAACGCGCACGTGGATTTCTACCAAACGACGTGCTAAGCTTGCCGATGCTGCTCTTTTTAGCACCCGCGCACGGATTTGTGCGAAAACGCGTTTTAAGCATGCACATGCATCTTTTGGTAGACGCGGATGAAGTTTTCTGCAAAACCACAAGATGTGCATGCAAATGGTGCTTTTGGCAGAACGCGCACGTGGATTTCTAATAAACGACGTGCTAAGCATGCCGATGCTGCTTTTTTTAGCACCCGCGCACGCATTTGTGCGAAAACGCGTTTTAAGCATGCACATGCATCTTTTGGTAGACGCGGATGAAGTTTTCTGCAAAACCACAAGATGTGCATGCAAATGGTGCTTTTTGCAGAACGCGCACGTGGATTTCTACCAAACGACGTGCTAAGCATGCCGATGCTGCTCTTTTTAGCACCCGCGCACGCATTTTTGCGAAAACGCGTTTTAAGCATGCACATGCATCTTTTGGTAGACGCGGATGAAGTTTTCTGCAAAACCACAAGATGTGCATGCAAATGGTGCTTTTTGCAGAACGCGCACGTGGATTTCTACCAAACGACGTGCTAAGCTTGCCGATGCTGCTCTTTTTAGCACCCGCGCACGGATTTGTGCGAAAACGCGTTTTAAGCATGCACATGCATCTTTTGGTAGACGCGGATGAAGTTTTCTGCAAAACCACAAGATGTGCATGCAAATGGTGCTTTTGGCAGAACGCGCACCTGGATTTCTAATAAACGACGTGCTAAGCATGCCGATGCTGCTTTTTTTAGCACCCGCGCACGCATTTGTGCGAAAACGCGTTTTAAGCATGCACATGCATCTTTTGGTAGACGCGGATGAAGTTTTCTGCAAAACCACAAGATGTGCATGCAAATGGTGCTTTTTGCAGAACGCGCACGTGGATTTCTACCAAACGACGTGCTAAGCATGCCGATGCTGCTCTTTTTAGCACCCGCGCACGGATTTGTGCGAAAACGCGTTTTAAGCATGCACATGCATCTTTTGGTAGACGCGGATGAAGTTTTCTGCAAAACCACAAGATGTGCATGCAAATGGTGCTTTTGTCAGAACGCGCACGTGGATTTCTACCAAACGACGTGCTAAGCATGCCGATGCTGCTCTTTTTAGCACCCGCGCACGCATTTGTGCGAAAACGGGTTTTAAGCATGCACATGCATCTTTTGGTAGACGCGGATGAAGTTTTCTGCAAAACCACAAGATGTGCATGCAAATGGTGCTTTTTGCAGAACGCGCACGTGGATTTCTACCAAACGACGTGCTAAGCTTGCCGATGCTGCTCTTTTTAGCACCCGCGCGCGGATTTGTGCGAAAACGCGTTTTAAGCATGCACATGCATCTTTTGATAGACGCGGATGAAGTTTTCTGCAAAACCACAAGATGTGCATGCAAATGGTGCTTTTGGCAGAACGCGCACGTGGATTTCTACCAAACGACGTGCTAAGCATGCCGATGCTGCTCTTTTTAGCACCCGCGCACGCATTTGTGCGAAAACGCGTTTTAAGCATGCACATGCATCTTTTGGTAGACGCGGATGAAGTTTTCTGCAAAACCACAAGATGTGCATGCAAATGGTGCTTTTTGCAGAACGCGCACGTGGATTTCTACCAAACGACGTGCTAAGCTTGCCGATGCTGCTCTTTTTAGCACCCGCGCACGGATTTGTGCGAAAACGCGTTTTAAGCATGCACATGCATCTTTTGGTAGACGCGGATGAAGTTTTCTGCAAAACCACAAGATGTGCATGCAAATGGTGCTTTTGGCAGAACGCGCACGTGGATTTCTACCAAACGACGTGCTAAGCATGCCGATGCTGCTTTTTTTTAGCACCCGCGCACGCATTTGTGCGAAAACGCGTTTTAAGCATGCACATGCATCTTTTGGTAGACGCGGATGAAGTTTTCTGCAAAACCACAAGATGTGCATGCAAATGGTGCTTTTTGCAGAACGCGCACGTGGATTTCTACCAAACGACGTGCTAAGCATGCCGATGCTGCTCTTTTTAGCACCCGCGCACGGATTTGTGCGAAAACGCGTTTTAAGCATGCACATGCATCTTTTGGTAGACGCGGATGAAGTTTTCTGCAAAACCACAAGATGTGCATGCAAATGGTGCTTTTGGCAGAACGCGCACGTGGATTTCTACCAAACGACGTGCTAAGCATGCCGATGCTGCTCTTTCTAGCACCCGCGCACGGATTTGTGCGAAAACGCGTTTTAAGCATGCACATGCATCTTTTGGTAGACGCGGATGAAGTTTTCTGCAAAACCACAAGATGTGCATGCAAATGGTGCTTTTGGCAGAACGCGCACGTGGATTTCTACCAAACGACGTGCTAAGCATGCCGATGCTGCTCTTTTTAGCACCCGCGCACGCATTTGTGCGAAAACGCGTTTTAAGCATGCACATGCATCTTTTGGTAGACGCGGATGAAGTTTTCTGCAAAACCACAAGATGTGCATGCAAATGGTGCTTTTTGCAGAACGCGCACGTGGATTTCTACCAAACGACGTGCTAAGCATGCCGATGCTGCTCTTTTTAGCACCCGCGCACGCATTTGTGCGAAAACGCGTTTTAAGCATGCACATGCATCTCTTGGTAGACGCGGATGAAGTTTTCTGCAAAACCACAAGATGTGCATGCAAATGGTGCTTTTTGCAGAACGCGCACGTGGATTTCTACCAAACGACGTGCTAAGCATGCCGATGCTGCTCTTTTTAGCACCCGCGCACGGATTTGTGCGAAAACGCGTTTTAAGCATGCACATGCATCTTTTGGTAGACGCGGATGAAGTTTTCTGCAAAACCACAAGATGTGCATGCAAATGGTGCTTTTTGCAGAACGCGCACGTGGATTTCTACCAAACGACGTGCTAAGCATGCCGATGCTGCTCTTTTTAGCACCCGCGCACGCAGTTGTGCGAAAACGCGTTTTAAGCATGCACATGCATCTTTTGGTAGGCGCGGATGAAGTTTTCTGCAAAACCACAAGATGTGCATGCAAATGGTGCTTTTTGCAGAACGCGCACGTGGATTTCTACCAAACGACGTGCTAAGCATGCCGATGCTGCTCTTTTTAGCACCCGCGCACGGATTTGTGCGAAAACGCGTTTTAAGCATGCACATGCATCTTTTGGTAGACGCGGATGAAGAATTCTGCAAAACCACAAGATGTGCATGCAAATGGTGCTTTTGGCAGAACGCGCACGTGGATTTCTACCAAACGACGTGCTAAGCATGCCGATGCTGCTCTTTTTAGCACCCGCGCACGCATTTGTGCGAAAACGCGTTTTAAGCATGCACATGCATCTTTTGGTAGACGCGGATGAAGTTTTCTGCAAAACCACAAGATGTGCATGCAAATGGTGCTTTTTGCAGAACGCGCACGTGGATTTCTACCAAACGACGTGCTAAGCATGCCGATGCTGCTATTTTTAGCACCCGCGCACGCATTTGTGCGAAAACGCGTTTTAAGCATGCACATGCATCTTTTGGTAGACGCGGATGAAGTTTTCTGCAAAACCACAAGATGTGCATGCAAATGGTGCTTTTTGCAGAACGCGCACGTGGATTTCTACCAAACGACGTGCTAAGCATGCCGATGCTGCTATTTTTAGCACCCGCGCACGCATTTGTGCGAAAACGCGTTTTAAGCATGCACATGCATCTTTTGGTAGACGCGGATGAAGTTTTCTGCAAAACCTCAAGATGTGCATGCAAATGGTGCTTTTTGCAGAACGCGCACGTGGATTTCTACCAAACGACGTGCTAAGCATGCCGATGCTGCTCTTTTTAGCACCCGCGCACGCATTTGTGCGAAAACGCGTTTTAAGCATGCACATGCATCTTTTGGTAGACGCGGATGAAGTTTTCTGCAAAACCACAAGATGTGCATGCAAATGGTGCTTTTTGCAGAACGCGCACGTGGATTTCTACCAAACGACGTGCTAAGCATGCCGATGCTGCTCTTTTTAGCACCCGCGCACGCATTTGTGCGAAAACGCGTTTTAAGCATGCACATGCATCTTTTGGTAGACGCGGATAAAGTTTTCTGCAAAACCACAAGATGTGCATGCAAATGGTGCTTTTTGCAGAACGCGCACGTGGATTTCTACCAAACAACGTGCTAAGCATGCCGATGCTGCTCTTTTTAGCACCCGCGCACGCACTTGTGCGAAAACGCGTTTTAAGCATGCACATGCATCTTTTGGTAGACGCGGATGAAGTTTTCTGCAAAACCACAAGATGTGCATGCAAATGGTGCTTTTTGCAGAACGCGCACGTGGATACCAAACGACGTGCTAAGCATGCCGATGCTGCTCTTTTTAGCACCCGCGCACGCATTTGTGCGAAAACGCGTTTTAAGCATGCACATGCATCTTTTGGTAGACGCGGATGAAGTTTTCTGCAAAACCACAAGATGTGCATGCAAATGGTGCTTTTTGCAGAACGCGCACGTGGATTTCTACCAAACGACGTGCTAAGCATGCCGATGCTGCTCTTTTTAGCACCCGCGCACGCATTTGTGCGAAAACGCGTTTTAAGCATGCACATGCATCTTTTGGTAGACGCGGATAAAGTTTTCTGCAAAACCACAAGATGTGCATGCAAATGGTGCTTTTTGCAGAACGCGCACGTGGATTTCTACCAAACAACGTGCTAAGCATGCCGATGCTGCTCTTTTTAGCACCCGCGCACGCATTTGTGCGAAAACGCGTTTTAAGCATGCACATGCATCCTTTGGTAGACGCGGATGAAGTTTTCTGCAAAACCACAAGATGTGCATGCAAATGGTGCTTTTTGCAGAACGCGCACGTGGATACCAAACGACGTGCTAAGCATGCCGATGCTGCTCTTTTTAGCACCCGCGCACGCATTTTTGCGAAAACGCGTTTTAAGCATGCACATGCATCTTTTGGTAGACGCGGATGAAGTTTTCTGCAAAACCACAAGATGTGCATGCAAATGGTGCTTTTGGCAGAACGCGCACGTGGATTTCTACCAAACGACGTGCTAAGCATGCCGATGCTGCTCTTTCTAGCACCCGCGCACGGATTTGTGCGAAAACGCGTTTTAAGCATGCACATGCATCTTTTGGTAGACGCGGATGAAGTTTTCTGCAAAACCACAAGATGTGCATGCAAATGGTGCTTTTGGCAGAACGCGCACGTGGATTTCTACCAAACGACGTGCTAAGCATGCCGATGCTGCTCTTTTTAGCACCCGCGCACGCATTTGTGCGAAAACGCGTTTTAAGCATGCACATGCATCTTTTGGTAGACGCGGATGAAGTTTTCTGCAAAACCACAAGATGTGCATGCAAATGGTGCTTTTTGCAGAACGCGCACGTGGATTTCTACCAAACGACGTGCTAAGCATGCCGATGCTGCTCTTTTTAGCACCCGCGCACGGATTTGTGCGAAAACGCGTTTTAAGCATGCACATGCATCTTTTGGTAGACGCGGATGAAGTTTTCTGCAAAACCACAAGATGTGCATGCAAATGGTGCTTTTTGCAGAACGCGCACGTGGATTTCTACCAAACGACGTGCTAAGCATGCCGATGCTGCTCTTTTTAGCACCCGCGCACGCATTTGTGCGAAAACGCGTTTTAAGCATGCACATGCATCTTTTGGTAGGCGCGGATGAAGTTTTCTGCAAAACCACAAGATGTGCATGCAAATGGTGCTTTTTGCAGAACGCGCACGTGGATTTTCTACCAAACGACGTGCTAAGCATGCCGATGCTGCTCTTTTTAGCACCCGCGCACGGATTTGTGCGAAAACGCGTTTTAAGCATGCACATGCATCTTTTGGTAGACGCGGATGAAGTTTTCTGCAAAACCACAAGATGTGCATGGAAATGGTGCTTTTGGCAGAACGCGCACGTGGATTTCTACCAAACGACGTGCTAAGCATGCCGATGCTGCTCTTTTTAGCACCCGCGCACGCATTTGTGCGAAAACGCGTTTTACGCATGCACATGCATCTTTTGGTAGACGCGGATGAAGTTTTCTGCAAAACCACAAGATGTGCATGCAAATGGTGCTTTTTGCAGAACGCGCACGTGGATTTCTACCAAACGACGTGCTAAGCATGCCGATGCTGCTATTTTTAGCACCCGCGCACGCATTTGTGCGAAAACGCGTTTTAAGCATGCACATGCATCTTTTGGTAGACGCGGATGAAGTTTTCTGCAAAACCACAAGATGTGCATGCAAATGGTGCTTTTTGCAGAACGCGCACGTGGATTTCTACCAAACGACGTGCTAAGCATGCCGATGCTGCTCTTTTTAGCACCCGCGCACGCATTTGTGCGAAAACGCGTTTTAAGCATGCACATGCATCTTTTGGTAGACGCGGATAAAGTTTTCTGCAAAACCACAAGATGTGCATGCAAATGGTGCTTTTTGCAGAACGCGCACGTGGATTTCTACCAAACAACGTGCTAAGCATGCCGATGCTGCTCTTTTTAGCACCCGCGCACGCACTTGTGCGAAAACGCGTTTTAAGCATGCACATGCATCTTTTGGTAGACGCGGATGAAGTTTTCTGCAAAACCACAAGATGTGCATGCAAATGGTGCTTTTTGCAGAACGCGCACGTGGATACCAAACGACGTGCTAAGCATGCCGATGCTGCTCTTTTTAGCACCCGCGCACGCATTTGTGCGAAAACGCGTTTTAAGCATGCACATGCATCTTTTGGTAGACGCGGATGAAGTTTTCTGCAAAACCACAAGATGTGCATGCAAATGGTGCTTTTTGCAGAACGCGCACGTGGATTTCTACCAAACGACGTGCTAAGCATGCCGATGCTGCTCTTTTTAGCACCCGCGCACGCATTTGTGCGAAAACGCGTTTTAAGCATGCACATGCATCTTTTGGTAGACGCGGATAAAGTTTTCTGCAAAACCACAAGATGTGCATGCAAATGGTGCTTTTTGCAGAACGCGCACGTGGATTTCTACCAAACAACGTGCTAAGCATGCCGATGCTGCTCTTTTTAGCACCCGCGCACGCATTTGTGCGAAAACGCGTTTTAAGCATGCACATGCATCCTTTGGTAGACGCGGATGAAGTTTTCTGCAAAACCACAAGATGTGCATGCAAATGGTGCTTTTTGCAGAACGCGCACGTGGATACCAAACGACGTGCTAAGCATGCCGATGCTGCTCTTTTTAGCACCCGCGCACGCATTTTTGCGAAAACGCGTTTTAAGCATGCACATGCATCTTTTGGTAGACGCGGATGAAGTTTTCTGCAAAACCACAAGATGTGCATGCAAATGGTGCTTTTGGCAGAACGCGCACGTGGATTTCTACCAAACGACGTGCTAAGCATGCCGATGCTGCTCTTTCTAGCACCCGCGCACGGATTTGTGCGAAAACGCGTTTTAAGCATGCACATGCATCTTTTGGTAGACGCGGATGAAGTTTTCTGCAAAACCACAAGATGTGCATGCAAATGGTGCTTTTGGCAGAACGCGCACGTGGATTTCTACCAAACGACGTGCTAAGCATGCCGATGCTGCTCTTTTTAGCACCCGCGCACGCATTTGTGCGAAAACGCGTTTTAAGCATGCACATGCATCTTTTGGTAGACGCGGATGAAGTTTTCTGCAAAACCACAAGATGTGCATGCAAATGGTGCTTTTTGCAGAACGCGCACGTGGATTTCTACCAAACGACGTGCTAAGCATGCCGATGCTGCTCTTTTTAGCACCCGCGCACGGATTTGTGCGAAAACGCGTTTTAAGCATGCACATGCATCTTTTGGTAGACGCGGATGAAGTTTTCTGCAAAACCACAAGATGTGCATGCAAATGGTGCTTTTTGCAGAACGCGCACGTGGATTTCTACCAAACGACGTGCTAAGCATGCCGATGCTGCTCTTTTTAGCACCCGCGCACGCATTTGTGCGAAAACGCGTTTTAAGCATGCACATGCATCTTTTGGTAGGCGCGGATGAAGTTTTTCTGCAAAACCACAAGATGTGCATGCAAATGGTGCTTTTTGCAGAACGCGCACGTGGATTTCTACCAAACGACGTGCTAAGCATGCCGATGCTGCTCTTTTTAGCACCCGCGCACGGATTTGTGCGAAAACGCGTTTTAAGCATGCACATGCATCTTTTGGTAGACGCGGATGAAGTTTTCTGCAAAACCACAAGATGTGCATGGAAATGGTGCTTTTGGCAGAACGCGCACGTGGATTTCTACCAAACGACGTGCTAAGCATGCCGATGCTGCTCTTTTTAGCACCCGCGCACGCATTTGTGCGAAAACGCGTTTTACGCATGCACATGCATCTTTTTGGTAGACGCGGATGAAGTTTTCTGCAAAACCACAAGATGTGCATGCAAATGGTGCTTTTTGCAGAACGCGCACGTGGATTTCTACCAAACGACGTGCTAAGCATGCCGATGCTGCTATTTTTAGCACCCGCGCACGCATTTGTGCGAAAACGCGTTTTAAGCATGCACATGCATCTTTTGGTAGACGCGGATGAAGTTTTCTGCAAAACCACAAGATGTGCATGCAAATGGTGCTTTTTGCAGAACGCGCACGTGGATTTCTACCAAACGACGTGCTAAGCATGCCGATGCTGCTCTTTTTAGCACCCGCGCACGCATTTGTGCGAAAACGCGTTTTAAGCATGCACATGCATCTTTTGGTAGACGCGGATGAAGTTTTCTGCAAAACCACAAGATGTGCATGCAAATGGTGCTTTTTGCAGAACGCGCACGTGGATTTCTACCAAACGACGTGCTAAGCATGCCGATGCTGCTCTTTTTAGCACCCGCGCACGCATTTGTGCGAAAACGCGTTTTAAGCATGCACATGCATCTTTTGGTAGACGCGGATAAAGTTTTCTGTAAAACCACAAGATGTGCATGCAAATGGTGCTTTTTGCAGAACGCGCACGTGGATTTCTACCAAACAACGTGCTAAGCATGCCGATGCTGCTCTTTTTAGCACCCGCGCACGCATTTGTGCGAAAACGCGTTTTAAGCATGCACATGCATCTTTTGGTAGACGCGGATGAAGTTTTCTGCAAAACCACAAGATGTGCATGCAAATGGTGCTTTTTGCAGAACGCGCACGTGGATTTCTACCAAACGACGTGCTAAGCATGCCGATGCTGCTCTTTTTAGCACCCGCGCACGCATTTTTGCGAAAACGCGTTTTAAGCATGCACATGCATCTTTTGGTAGACGCGGATGAAGTTTTCTGCAAAACCACAAGATGTGCATGCAAATGGTGCTTTTTGCAGAACGCGCACGTGGATTTCTACCAAACGACGTGCTAAGCTTGCCGATGCTGCTCTTTTTAGCACCCGCGCACGGATTTGTGCGAAAACGCGTTTTAAGCATGCACATGCATCTTTTGGTAGACGCGGATGAAGTTTTCTGCAAAACCACAAGATGTGCATGCAAATGGTGCTTTTGGCAGAACGCGCACGTGGATTTCTAATAAACGACGTGCTAAGCATGCCGATGCTGCTTTTTTTAGCACCCGCGCACGCATTTGAGCGAAAACGCGTTTTAAGCATGCACATGCATCTTTTGGTAGGCGCGGATGAAGTTTTCTGCAAAACCACAAGATGTGCATGCAAATGGTGCTTTTTGCAGAACGCGCACGTGGATTTCTACCAAACGACGTGCTAAGCATGCCGATGCTGCTCTTTTTAGCACCCGCGCACGGATTTGTGCGAAAACGCGTTTTAAGCATGCACATGCATCTTTTGGTAGACGCGGATGAAGTTTTCTGCAAAACCACAAGATGTGCATGCAAATGGTGCTTTTGGCAGAACGCGCACGTGGATTTCTACCAAACGACGTGCTAAGCATGCCGATGCTGCTCTTTTTAGCACCCGCGCACGCATTTGTGCGAAAACGCGTTTTAAGCATGCACATGCATCTTTTGGTAGACGCGGATGAAGTTTTCTGCAAAACCACAAGATGTGCATGCAAATGGTGCTTTTTGCAGAACGCGCACGTGGATTTCTACCAAACGACGTGCTAAGCATGCCGATGCTGCTATTTTTAGCACCCGCGCACGCATTTGTGCGAAAACGCGTTTTAAGCATGCACATGCAACTTTTGGTAGACGCGGATGAAGTTTTCTGCAAAACCACAAGATGTGCATGCAAATGGTGCTTTTTGCAGAACGCGCACGTGGATTTCTACCAAACGACGTGCTAAGCATGCCGATGCTGCTCTTTTTAGCACCCGCGCACGCATTTGTGCGAAAACGCGTTTTAAGCATGCACATGCATCTTTTGGTAGACGCGGATGAAGTTTTCTGCAAAACCACAAGATGTGCATGCAAATGGTGCTTTTTGCAGAACGCGCACGTGGATACCAAACGACGTGCTAAGCATGCCGATGCTGCTCTTTTTAGCACCCGCGCACGCATTTTTGCGAAAACGCGTTTTAAGCATGCACATGCATCTTTTGGTAGACGCGGATGAAGTTTTCTGCAAAACCACAAGATGTGCATGCAAATGGTGCTTTTGGCAGAACGCGCACGTGGATTTCTACCAAACGACGTGCTAAGCATGCCGATGCTGCTCTTTCTAGCACCCGCGCACGGATTTGTGCGAAAACGCGTTTTAAGCATGCACATGCATCTTTTGGTAGACGCGGATGAAGTTTTCTGCAAAACCACAAGATGTGCATGCAAATGGTGCTTTTGGCAGAACGCGCACGTGGATTTCTACCAAACGACGTGCTAAGCATGCCGATGCTGCTCTTTTTAGCACCCGCGCACGCATTTGTGCGAAAACGCGTTTTAAGCATGCACATGCATCTTTTGGTAGACGCGGATGAAGTTTTCTGCAAAACCACAAGATGTGCATGCAAATGGTGCTTTTTGCAGAACGCGCACGTGGATTTCTACCAAACGACGTGCTAAGCATGCCGATGCTGCTCTTTTTAGCACTCGCGCACGGATTTGTGCGAAAACGCGTTTTAAGCATGCACATGCATCTTTTGGTAGACGCGGATGAAGTTTTCTGCAAAACCACAAGATATGCATGCAAATGGTGCTTTTTGCAGAACGCGCACGTGGATTTCTACCAAACGACGTGCTAAGCATGCCGATGCTGCTCTTTTTAGCACCCGCGCACGGATTTGTGCGAAAACGCGTTTTAAGCATGCACATGCATCTTTTGGTAGACGCGGATGAAGTTTTCTGCAAAACCACAAGATGTGCATGGAAATGGTGCTTTTGGCAGAACGCGCACGTGGATTTCTACCAAACGACGTGCTAAGCATGCCGATGCTGCTCTTTTTAGCGCCCGCGCACGCATTTGTGCGAAAACGCGTTTTAAGCATGCACATGCATCTTTTGGTAGACGCGGATGAAGTTTTCTGCAAAACCACAAGATGTGCATGCAAATGGTGCTTTTTGCAGAACGCGCACGTGGATTTCTACCAAACGACGTGCTAAGCATGCCGATGCTGCTCTTTTTAGCACCCGCGCACGCATTTGTGCGAAAACGCGTTTTAAGCATGCACATGCATCTTTTGGTAGACGCGGATGAAGTTTTCTGCAAAACCACAAGATGTGCATGCAAATGGTGCTTTTTGCAGAACGCGCACGTGGATTTCTACCAAACGACGTGCTAAGCTTGCCGATGCTGCTCTTTTTAGCACCCGCGCACGGATTTGTGCGAAAACGCGTTTTAAGCATGCACATGCATCTTTTGGTAGACGCGGATGAAGTTTTCTGCAAAACCACAAGATGTGCATGCAAATGGTGCTTTTGGCAGAACGCGCACGTGGATTTCTAATAAACGACGTGCTAAGCATGCCGATGCTGCTTTTTTTAGCACCCGCGCACGCATTTGTGCGAAAACGCGTTTTAAGCATGCACATGCATCTTTTGGTAGACGCGGATGAAGTTTTCTGCAAAACCACAAGATGTGCATGCAAATGGTGCTTTTTGCAGAACGCGCACGTGGATTTCTACCAAACGACGTGCTAAGCATGCCGATGCTGCTCTTTTTAGCACCCGCGCACGGATTTGTGCGAAAACGCGTTTTAAGCATGCACATGCATCTTTTGGTAGACGCGGATGAAGTTTTCTGCAAAACCACAAGATGTGCATGCAAATGGTGCTTTTGGCAGAACGCGCACGTGGATTTCTACCAAACGACGTGCTAAGCATGCCGATGCTGCTCTTTTTAGCACCCGCGCACGCACTTGTGCGAAAACGCGTTTTAAGCATGCACATGCATCTTTTGGTAGACGTGGATGAAGTTTTCTGCAAAACCACAAGATGTGCATGCAAATGGTGCTTTTTGCAGAACGCGCACGTGGATTTCTACCAAACGACGTGCTAAGCATGCCGATGCTGCTATTTTTAGCACCCGCGCACGCATTTGTGCAAAAACGCGTTTTAAGCATGCACATGCATCTTTTGGTAGACGCGGATGAAGTTTTCTGCAAAACCACAAGATGTGCATGCAAATGGTGCTTTTTGCAGAACGCGCACGTGGATTTCTACCAAACAACGTGCTAAGCATGCCGATGCTGCTCTTTTTAGCACCCGCGCACGCATTTGTGCGAAAACGCGTTTTAAGCATGCACATGCATCTTTTGGTAGACGCGGATGAAGTTTTCTGCAAAACCACAAGATGTGCATGCAAATGGTGCTTTTGGCAGAACGCGCACGTGGATTTCTAATAAACGACGTGCTAAGCATGCCGATGCTGCTTTTTTTAGCACCCGCGCACGCATTTGTGCGAAAACGCGTTTTAAGCATGCACATGCATCTTTTGGTAGACGCGGATGAAGTTTTCTGCAAAACCACAAGATGTGCATGCAAATGGTGCTTTTTGCAGAACGCGCACGTGGATTTCTACCAAACGACGTGCTAAGCATGCCGATGCTGCTCTTTTTAGCACCCGCGCACGGATTTGTGCGAAAACGCGTTTTAAGCATGCACATGCATCTTTTGGTAGACGCGGATGAAGTTTTCTGCAAAACCACAAGATGTGCATGCAAATGGTGCTTTTGGCAGAACGCGCACGTGGATTTCTACCAAACGACGTGCTAAGCATGCCGATGCTGCTCTTTTTAGCACCCGCGCACGCACTTGTGCGAAAACGCGTTTTAAGCATGCACATGCATCTTTTGGTAGACGTGGATGAAGTTTTCTGCAAAACCACAAGATGTGCATGCAAATGGTGCTTTTTGCAGAACGCGCACGTGGATTTCTACCAAACGACGTGCTAAGCATGCCGATGCTGCTATTTTTAGCACCCGCGCACGCATTTGTGCAAAAACGCGTTTTAAGCATGCACATGCATCTTTTGGTAGACGCGGATGAAGTTTTCTGCAAAACCACAAGATGTGCATGCAAATGGTGCTTTTTGCAGAACGCGCACGTGGATTTCTACCAAACGACGTGCTAAGCATGCCGATGCTGCTCTTTTTAGCACCCGCGCACGCATTTGTGCGAAAACGCGTTTTAAGCATGCACATGCATCTTTTGGTAGACGCGGATGAAGTTTTCTGCAAAACCACAAGATGTGCATGCAAATGGTGCTTTTTGCAGAACGCGCACGTGGATTTCTACCAAACGACGTGCTAAGCATGCCGATGCTGCTCTTTTTAGCACCCGCGCACGCATTTGTGCGAAAACGCGTTTTAAGCATGCACATGCATCTTTTGGTAGACGCGGATGAAGTTTTCTGCAAAACCACAAGATGTGCATGCAAATGGTGCTTTTTGCAGAACGCGCACGTGGATTTCTACCAAACGACGTGCTAAGCATGCCGATGCTGCTCTTTTTAGCACCCGCGCACGCATTTGTGCGAAAACGCGTTTTAAGCATGCACATGCATCTTTTGGTAGGCGCGGATGAAGTTTTCTGCAAAACCACAAGATGTGCATGCAAATGGTGCTTTTTGCAGAACGCGCACGTGGATTTCTACCAAACGACGTGCTAAGCATGCCGATGCTGCTCTTTTTAGCACCCGCGCACGGATTTGTGCGAAAACGCGTTTTAAGCATGCACATGCATCTTTTCGTAGACGCGGATGAAGTTTTCTGCAAAACCACAAGATGTGCATGCAAATGGTGCTTTTGGCAGAACGCGCACGTGGATTTCTACCAAACGACGTGCTAAGCATGCCGATGCTGCTCTTTTTAGCACCCGCGCACGCACTTGTGCGAAAACGCGTTTTAAGCATGCACATGCATCTTTTGGTAGACGTGGATGAAGTTTTCTGCAAAACCACAAGATGTGCATGCAAATGGTGCTTTTTGCAGAACGCGCACGTGGATTTCTACCAAACGACGTGCTAAGCATGCCGATGCTGCTATTTTTAGCACCCGCGCACGCATTTGTGCAAAAACGCGTTTTAAGCATGCACATGCATCTTTTGGTAGACGCGGATGAAGTTTTCTGCAAAACCACAAGATGTGCATGCAAATGGTGCTTTTTGCAGAACGCGCACGTGGATTTCTACCAAACGACGTGCTAAGCATGCCGATGCTGCTCTTTTTAGCACCCGCGCACGCATTTGTGCGAAAACGCGTTTTAAGCATGCACATGCATCTTTTGGTAGACGCGGATGAAGTTTTCTGCAAAACCACAAGATGTGCATGCAAATGGTGCTTTTTGCAGAACGCGCACGTGGATTTCTACCAAACGACGTGCTAAGCATGCCGATGCTGCTCTTTTTAGCACCCGCGCACGCATTTGTGCGAAAACGCGTTTTAAGCATGCACATGCATCTTTTGGTAGACGCGGATGAAGTTTTCTGCAAAACCACAAGATGTGCATGCAAATGGTGCTTTTTGCAGAACGCGCACGTGGATTTCTACCAAACGACGTGCTAAGCATGCCGATGCTGCTCTTTTTAGCACCCGCGCACGCATTTGTGCGAAAACGCGTTTTAAGCATGCACATGCATCTTTTGGTAGGCGCGGATGAAGTTTTCTGCAAAACCACAAGATGTGCATGCAAATGGTGCTTTTTGCAGAACGCGCACGTGGATTTCTACCAAACGACGTGCTAAGCATGCCGATGCTGCTCTTTTTAGCACCCGCGCACGGATTTGTGCGAAAACGCGTTTTAAGCATGCACATGCATCTTTTCGTAGACGCGGATGAAGTTTTCTGCAAAACCACAAGATGTGCATGCAAATGGTGCTTTTTGCAGAACGCGCTCGTGAATTTCTACCAAACGACGTGCTAAGCATGCCGATGCTGCTCTTTTTAGCACCCGCGCACGCATTTGTGCGAAAACGCGTTTTAAGCATGCACATGCATCTTTTGGTAGACGCGGATGAAGTTTTCTGCAAAACCACAAGATGTGCATGCAAATGGTGCTTTTGGCAGAACGCGCACGTGGATTTCTACCAAACGACGTGCTAAGCATGCCGATGCTGCTCTTTTTAGCACCCGCGCACGCATTTGTGCGAAAACGCGTTTTAAGCATGCACATGCATCTTTTCGTAGACGCGGATGAAGTTTTCTGCAAAACCACAAGATGTGCATGCAAATGGTGCTTTTTGCAGAACGCGCTCGTGAATTTCTACCAAACGACGTGCTAAGCATGCCGATGCTGCTCTTTTTAGCACCCGCGCACGCATTTGTGCGAAAACGCGTTTTAAGCATGCACATGCATCTTTTGGTACACGCGGATGAAGTTTTCTGCAAAACCACAAGATGTGCATGCAAATGGTGCTTTTTGCAGAACGCGCACGTGGATTTCTACCAAACGACGTGCTAAGCATGCCGATGCTGCTCTTTTTAGCACCCGCGCACGCATTTGTGCGAAAACGCGTTTTAAGCATGCACATGCATCTTTTGGTAGACGCGGATGAAGTTTTCTGCAAAACCACAAGATGTGCATGCAAATGGTGCTTTTTGCAGAACGCGCACGTGGATTTCTACCAAACGACGTGCTAAGCATGCCGATGCTGCTCTTTTTAGCACCCGCGCACGCATTTTTGCGAAAACGCGTTTTAAGCATGCACATGCATCTTTTGGTAGACGCGGATGAAGTTTTCTGCAAAACCACAAGATGTGCATGCAAATGGTGCTTTTTGCAGAACGCGCTCGTGGATTTCTACCAAACGACGTGCTAAGCATGCCGATGCTGCTCTTTTTAGCACCCGCGCACGCATTTGTGCGAAAACGCATTTTAAGCATGCACATGCATCTTTTGGTAGGCGCGGATGAAGTTTTCTGCAAAACCACAAGATGTGCATGCAAATGGTGCTTTTTGCAGAACGCGCACGTGGATTTCTACCAAACGACGTGCTAAGCATGCCGATGCTGCTCTTTTTAGCACCCGCGCACGGATTTGTGCGAAAACGCGTTTTAAGCATGCACATGCATCTTTTGGTAGACGCGGATGAAGTTTTCTGCAAAACCACAAGATGTGCATGCAAATGGTGCTTTTGGCAGAACGCGCACGTGGATTTCTACCAAACGACGTGCTAAGCTTGCCGATGCTGCTCTTTTTAGCACCCGCGCACGGATTTGTGCGAAAACGCGTTTTAAGCATGCACATGCATCTTTTGGTAGACGCGGATGAAGTTTTCTGCAAAACCACAAGATGTGCATGCAAATGGTGCTTTTGGCAGAACGCGCACGTGGATTTCTAATAAACGACGTGCTAAGCATGCCGATGCTGCTTTTTTAGCACCCGCGCACGCATTTGTGCGAAAACGCGTTTTAAGCATGCACATGCATCTTTTGGTAGACGCGGATGAAGTTTTCTGCAAAACCACAAGATGTGCATGCAAATGGTGCTTTTTGCAGAACGCGCACGTGGATTTCTACCAAACGACGTGCTAAGCATGCCGATGCTGCTCTTTTTAGCACCCGCGCACGGATTTGTGCGAAAACGCGTTTTAAGCATGCACATGCATCTTTTGGTAGACGCGGATGAAGTTTTCTGCAAAACCACAAGATGTGCATGCAAATGGTGCTTTTGGCAGAACGCGCACGTGGATTTCTACCAAACGACGTGCTAAGCATGCCGATGCTGCTCTTTTTAGCACCCGCGCACGCACTTGTGCGAAAACGCGTTTTAAGCATGCACATGCATCTTTTGGTAGACGTGGATGAAGTTTTCTGCAAAACCACAAGATGTGCATGCAAATGGTGCTTTTTGCAGAACGCGCACGTGGATTTCTACCAAACGACGTGCTAAGCATGCCGATGCTGCTATTTTTAGCACCCGCGCACGCATTTGTGCAAAAACGCGTTTTAAGCATGCACATGCATCTTTTGGTAGACGCGGATGAAGTTTTCTGCAAAACCACAAGATGTGCATGCAAATGGTGCTTTTTGCAGAACGCGCACGTGGATTTCTACCAAACGACGTGCTAAGCATGCCGATGCTGCTCTTTTTAGCACCCGCGCACGGATTTGTGCGAAAACGCGTTTTAAGCATGCACATGCATCTTTTCGTAGACGCGGATGAAGTTTTCTGCAAAACCACAAGATGTGCATGCAAATGGTGCTTTTTGCAGAACGCGCTCGTGAATTTCTACCAAACGACGTGCTAAGCATGCCGATGCTGCTCTTTTTAGCACCCGCGCACGCATTTGTGCGAAAACGCGTTTTAAGCATGCACATGCATCTTTTGGTAGACGCGGATGAAGTTTTCTGCAAAACCACAAGATGTGCATGCAAATGGTGCTTTTGGCAGAACGCGCACGTGGATTTCTACCAAACGACGTGCTAAGCATGCCGATGCTGCTCTTTTTAGCACCCGCGCACGCATTTGTGCGAAAACGCGTTTTAAGCATGCACATGCATCTTTTCGTAGACGCGGATGAAGTTTTCTGCAAAACCACAAGATGTGCATGCAAATGGTGCTTTTTGCAGAACGCGCTCGTGAATTTCTACCAAACGACGTGCTAAGCATGCCGATGCTGCTCTTTTTAGCACCCGCGCACGCATTTGTGCGAAAACGCGTTTTAAGCATGCACATGCATCTTTTGGTACACGCGGATGAAGTTTTCTGCAAAACCACAAGATGTGCATGCAAATGGTGCTTTTTGCAGAACGCGCACGTGGATTTCTACCAAACGACGTGCTAAGCATGCCGATGCTGCTCTTTTTAGCACCCGCGCACGCATTTGTGCGAAAACGCGTTTTAAGCATGCACATGCATCTTTTGGTAGACGCGGATGAAGTTTTCTGCAAAACCACAAGATGTGCATGCAAATGGTGCTTTTTGCAGAACGCGCACGTGGATTTCTACCAAACGACGTGCTAAGCATGCCGATGCTGCTCTTTTTAGCACCCGCGCACGCATTTTTGCGAAAACGCGTTTTAAGCATGCACATGCATCTTTTGGTAGACGCGGATGAAGTTTTCTGCAAAACCACAAGATGTGCATGCAAATGGTGCTTTTTGCAGAACGCGCTCGTGGATTTCTACCAAACGACGTGCTAAGCATGCCGATGCTGCTCTTTTTAGCACCCGCGCACGCATTTGTGCGAAAACGCATTTTAAGCATGCACATGCATCTTTTGGTAGGCGCGGATGAAGTTTTCTGCAAAACCACAAGATGTGCATGCAAATGGTGCTTTTTGCAGAACGCGCACGTGGATTTCTACCAAACGACGTGCTAAGCATGCCGATGCTGCTCTTTTTAGCACCCGCGCACGGATTTGTGCGAAAACGCGTTTTAAGCATGCACATGCATCTTTTGGTAGACGCGGATGAAGTTTTCTGCAAAACCACAAGATGTGCATGCAAATGGTGCTTTTGGCAGAACGCGCACGTGGATTTCTACCAAACGACGTGCTAAGCTTGCCGATGCTGCTCTTTTTAGCACCCGCGCACGGATTTGTGCGAAAACGCGTTTTAAGCATGCACATGCATCTTTTGGTAGACGCGGATGAAGTTTTCTGCAAAACCACAAGATGTGCATGCAAATGGTGCTTTTGGCAGAACGCGCACGTGGATTTCTAATAAACGACGTGCTAAGCATGCCGATGCTGCTTTTTTTAGCACCCGCGCACGCATTTGTGCGAAAACGCGTTTTAAGCATGCACATGCATCTTTTGGTAGACGCGGATGAAGTTTTCTGCAAAACCACAAGATGTGCATGCAAATGGTGCTTTTTGCAGAACGCGCACGTGGATTTCTACCAAACGACGTGCTAAGCATGCCGATGCTGCTCTTTTTAGCACCCGCGCACGGATTTGTGCGAAAACGCGTTTTAAGCATGCACATGCATCTTTTGGTAGACGCGGATGAAGTTTTCTGCAAAACCACAAGATGTGCATGCAAATGGTGCTTTTGGCAGAACGCGCACGTGGATTTCTACCAAACGACGTGCTAAGCATGCCGATGCTGCTCTTTTTAGCACCCGCGCACGCACTTGTGCGAAAACGCGTTTTAAGCATGCACATGCATCTTTTGGTAGACGTGGATGAAGTTTTCTGCAAAACCACAAGATGTGCATGCAAATGGTGCTTTTTGCAGAACGCGCACGTGGATTTCTACCAAACGACGTGCTAAGCATGCCGATGCTGCTATTTTTAGCACCCGCGCACGCATTTGTGCAAAAACGCGTTTTAAGCATGCACATGCATCTTTTGGTAGACGCGGATGAAGTTTTCTGCAAAACCACAAGATGTGCATGCAAATGGTGCTTTTTGCAGAACGCGCACGTGGATTTCTACCAAACGACGTGCTAAGCATGCCGATGCTGCTCTTTTTAGCACCCGCGCACGCATTTGTGCGAAAACGCGTTTTAAGCATGCACATGCATCTTTTGGTAGACGCGGATGAAGTTTTCTGCAAAACCACAAGATGTGCATGCAAATGGTGCTTTTTGCAGAACGCGCACGTGGATTTCTACCAAACGACGTGCTAAGCATGCCGATGCTGCTCTTTTTAGCACCCGCGCACGCATTTGTGCGAAAACGCGTTTTAAGCATGCACATGCATCTTTTGGTAGACGCGGATGAAGTTTTCTGCAAAACCACAAGATGTGCATGCAAATGGTGCTTTTTGCAGAACGCGCACGTGGATTTCTACCAAACGACGTGCTAAGCATGCCGATGCTGCTCTTTTTAGCACCCGCGCACGCATTTGTGCGAAAACGCGTTTTAAGCATGCACATGCATCTTTTGGTAGGCGCGGATGAAGTTTTCTGCAAAACCACAAGATGTGCATGCAAATGGTGCTTTTTGCAGAACGCGCACGTGGATTTCTACCAAACGACGTGCTAAGCATGCCGATGCTGCTCTTTTTAGCACCCGCGCACGGATTTGTGCGAAAACGCGTTTTAAGCATGCACATGCATCTTTTGGTAGACGCGGATGAAGTTTTCTGCAAAACCACAAGATGTGCATGCAAATGGTGCTTTTGGCAGAACGCGCACGTGGATTTCTACCAAACGACGTGCTAAGCATGCCGATGCTGCTCTTTTTAGCACCCGCGCACGCATTTGTGCGAAAACGCGTTTTAAGCATGCACATGCATCTTTTCGTAGACGCGGATGAAGTTTTCTGCAAAACCACAAGATGTGCATGCAAATGGTGCTTTTTGCAGAACGCGCTCGTGAATTTCTACCAAACGACGTGCTAAGCATGCCGATGCTGCTCTTTTTAGCACCCGCGCACGCATTTGTGCGAAAACGCGTTTTAAGCATGCACATGCATCTTTTGGTAGACGCGGATGAAGTTTTCTGCAAAACCACAAGATGTGCATGCAAATGGTGCTTTTTGCAGAACGCGCACGTGGATTTCTACCAAACGACGTGCTAAGCATGCCGATGCTGCTCTTTTTAGCACCCGCGCACGCATTTGTGCGAAAACGCGTTTTAAGCATGCACATGCATCTTTTGGTAGACGCGGATGAAGTTTTCTGCAAAACCACAAGATGTGCATGCAAATGGTGCTTTTTGCAGAACGCGCACGTGGATTTCTACCAAACGACGTGCTAAGCATGCCGATGCTGCTCTTTTTAGCACCCGCGCACGCATTTTTGCGGAAACGCGTTTTAAGCATGCACATGCATCTTTTGGTAGACGCGGATGAAGTTTTCTGCAAAACCACAAGATGTGCATGCAAATGGTGCTTTTTGCAGAACGCGCACGTGGATTTCTACCAAACGACGTGCTAAGCATGCCGATGCTGCTCTTTTTAGCACCCGCGCACGCATTTGTGCGAAAACGCGTTTTAAGCATGCACATGCATCTTTTGGTAGGCGCGGATGAAGTTTTCTGCAAAACCACAAGATGTGCATGCAAATGGTGCTTTTTGCAGAACGCGCACGTGGATTTCTACTAAACGACGTGCTAAGCATGCCGATGCTGCTCTTTTTAGCACCCGCGCACGGATTTGTGCGAAAACGCGTTTTAAGCATGCACATGCATCTTTTGGTAGACGCGGATGAAGTTTTCTGCAAAACCACAAGATGTGCATGCAAATGGTGCTTTTGGCAGAACGCGCACGTGGATTTCTACCAAACGACGTGCTAAGCATGCCGATGCTGCTCTTTTTAGCACCCGCGCACGCATTTGTGCGAAAACGCGTTTTAAGCATGCACATGCATCTTTTGGTAGACGCGGATGAAGTTTTCTGCAAAACCACAAGATGTGCATGCAAATGGTGCTTTTTGCAGAACGCGCTCGTGGATTTCTACCAAACGACGTGCTAAGCATGCCGATGCTGCTCTTTTTAGCACCCGCGCACGCATTTGTGCGAAAACGCGTTTTAAGCATGCACATGCATCTTTTGGTAGACGCGGATGAAGTTTTCTGCAAAACCACAAGATGTGCATGCAAATGGTGCTTTTTGCAGAACGCGCACGTGGATTTCTACCAAACGACGATCTAAGCATGCCGATGCTGCTCTTTTTAGCACCCGCGCACGGATTTGTGCGAAAACGCGTTTTAAGCATGCACATGCATCTTTTGGTAGACGCGGATGAAGTTTTCTGCAAAACCACAAGATGTGCATGCAAATGGTGCTTTTGGCACAACGCGCACGTGGATTTCTACCAAACGACGTGCTAAGCATGCCGATGCTGCTCTTTTTAGCACCCGCGCACGCACTTGTGCGAAAACGCGTTTTAAGCATGCACATGCATCTTTTGGTAGACGCGGATGAAGTTTTCTGCAAAACCACAAGATGTGCATGCAAATGGTGCTTTTTGCAGAACGCGCACGTGGATTTCTACCAAACGACGTGCTAAGCATGCCGATGCTGCTCTTTTTAGCACCCGCGCACGGATTTGTGCGAAAACGCGTTTTAAACATGCACATGCATCTTTTGGTAGACGCGGATGAAGTTTTCTGCAAAACCACAAGATCTGCATGCAAATGGTGCTTTTGGCAGAACGCGCACGTGGATTTCTACCAAACGACGTGCTAAGCATGCCGATGCTGCTCTTTCTAGCACCCGCGCACGGATTTGTGCGAAAACGCGTTTTAAGCATGCACATGCATCTTTTGGTAGACGCGGATGAAGTTTTCTGCAAAACCACAAGATGTGCATGCAAATGGTGCTTTTGTCAGAACGCGCACGTGGATTTCTACCAAACGACGTGCTAAGCATGCCGATGCTGCTCTTTTTAGCACCCGCGCACGCATTTGTGCGAAAACGCGTTTTAAGCATGCACATGCATCTTTTGGTAGACGCGGATGAAGTTTTCTGCAAAACCACAAGATGTGCATGCAAATGGTGCTTTTTGCAGAACGCGCACGTGGATTTCTACCAAACGACGTGCTAAGCTTGCCGATGCTGCTCTTTTTAGCACCCGCGCACGGATTTGTGCGAAAACGCGTTTTAAGCATGCACATGCATCTTTTGGTAGACGCGGATGAAGTTTTCTGCAAAACCACAAGATGTGCATGCAAATGGTGCTTTTGGCAGAACGCGCACGTGGATTTCTACCAAACGACGTGCTAAGCATGCCGATGCTGCTCTTTTTAGCACCCGCGCACGCATTTGTGCGAAAACGCGTTTTAAGCATGCACATGCATCTTTTGGTAGACGCGGATGAAGTTTTCTGCAAAACCACAAGATGTGCATGCAAATGGTGCTTTTTGCAGAACGCGCACGTGGATTTCTACCAAACGACGTGCTAAGCTTGCCGATGCTGCTCTTTTTAGCACCCGCGCACGGATTTGTGCGAAAACGCGTTTTAAGCATGCACATGCATCTTTTGGTAGACGCGGATGAAGTTTTCTGCAAAACCACAAGATGTGCATGCAAATGGTGCTTTTGGCAGAACGCGCACGTGGATTTCTACCAAACGACGTGCTAAGCATGCCGATGCTGCTTTTTTTAGCACCCGCGGACGCATTTGTGCGAAAACGCGTTTTAAGCATGCACATGCATCTTTTGGTAGACGCGGATGAAGTTTTCTGCAAAACCACAAGATGTGCATGCAAATGGTGCTTTTTGCAGAACGCGCACGTGGATTTCTACCAAACGACGTGCTAAGCATGCCGATGCTGCTCTTTTTAGCACCCGCGCACGGATTTGTGCGAAAACGCGTTTTAAGCATGCACATGCATCTTTTGGTAGACGCGGATGAAGTTTTCTGCAAAACCACAAGATGTGCATGCAAATGGTGCTTTTGGCAGAACGCGCACGTGGATTTCTACCAAACGACGTGCTAAGCATGCCGATGCTGCTCTTTCTAGCACCCGCGCACGGATTTGTGCGAAAACGCGTTTTAAGCATGCACATGCATCTTTTGGTAGACGCGGATGAAGTTTTCTGCAAAACCACAAGATGTGCATGCAAATGGTGCTTTTGGCAGAACGCGCACGTGGATTTCTACCAAACGACGTGCTAAGCATGCCGATGCTGCTCTTTTTAGCACCCGCGCACGCATTTGTGCGAAAACGCGTTTTAAGCATGCACATGCATCTTTTGGTAGACGCGGATGAAGTTTTCTGCAAAACCACAAGATGTGCATGCAAATGGTGCTTTTTGCAGAACGCGCACGTGGATTTCTACCAAACGACGTGCTAAGCATGCCGATGCTGCTCTTTTTAGCACCCGCGCACGCATTTGTGCGAAAACGCGTTTTAAGCATGCACATGCATCTCTTGGTAGACGCGGATGAAGTTTTCTGCAAAACCACAAGATGTGCATGCAAATGGTGCTTTTTGCAGAACGCGCACGTGGATTTCTACCAAACGACGTGCTAAGCATGCCGATGCTGCTCTTTTTAGCACCCGCGCACGGATTTGTGCGAAAACGCGTTTTAAGCATGCACATGCATCTTTTGGTAGACGCGGATGAAGTTTTCTGCAAAACCCCAAGATGTGCATGCAAATGGTGCTTTTTGCAGAACGCGCACGTGGATTTCTACCAAACGACGTGCTAAGCATGCCGATGCTGCTCTTTTTAGCACCCGCGCACGCATTTGTGCGAAAACGCGTTTTAAGCATGCACATGCATCTTTTGGTAGGCGCGGATGAAGTTTTCTGCAAAACCACAAGATGTGCATGCAAATGGTGCTTTTTGCAGAACGCGCACGTGGATTTCTACCAAACGACGTGCTAAGCATGCCGATGCTGCTCTTTTTAGCACCCGCGCACGGATTTGTGCGAAAACGCGTTTTAAGCATGCACATGCATCTTTTGGTAGACGCGGATGAAGAATTCTGCAAAACCACAAGATGTGCATGCAAATGGTGCTTTTGGCAGAACGCGCACGTGGATTTCTACCAAACGACGTGCTAAGCATGCCGATGCTGCTCTTTTTAGCACCCGCGCACGCATTTGTGCGAAAACGCGTTTTAAGCATGCACATGCATCTTTTGGTAGACGCGGATGAAGTTTTCTGCAAAACCACAAGATGTGCATGCAAATGGTGCTTTTTGCAGAACGCGCACGTGGATTTCTACCAAACGACGTGCTAAGCATGCCGATGCTGCTATTTTTAGCACCCGCGCACGCATTTGTGCGAAAACGCGTTTTAAGCATGCACATGCATCTTTTGGTAGACGCGGATGAAGTTTTCTGCAAAACCACAAGATGTGCATGCAAATGGTGCTTTTTGCAGAACGCGCACGTGGATTTCTACCAAACGACGTGCTAAGCATGCCGATGCTGCTATTTTTAGCACCCGCGCACGCATTTGTGCGAAAACGCGTTTTAAGCATGCACATGCATCTTTTGGTAGACGCGGATGAAGTTTTCTGCAAAACCTCAAGATGTGCATGCAAATGGTGCTTTTTGCAGAACGCGCACGTGGATTTCTACCAAACGACGTGCTAAGCATGCCGATGCTGCTCTTTTTAGCACCCGCGCACGCATTTGTGCGAAAACGCGTTTTAAGCATGCACATGCATCTTTTGGTAGACGCGGATGAAGTTTTCTGCAAAACCACAAGATGTGCATGCAAATGGTGCTTTTTGCAGAACGCGCACGTGGATTTCTACCAAACGACGTGCTAAGCATGCCGATGCTGCTCTTTTTAGCACCCGCGCACGCATTTGTGCGAAAACGCGTTTTAAGCATGCACATGCATCTTTTGGTAGACGCGGATAAAGTTTTCTGCAAAACCACAAGATGTGCATGCAAATGGTGCTTTTTGCAGAACGCGCACGTGGATTTCTACCAAACAACGTGCTAAGCATGCCGATGCTGCTCTTTTTAGCACCCGCGCACGCATTTGTGCGAAAACGCGTTTTAAGCATGCACATGCATCTTTTGGTAGACGCGGATGAAGTTTTCTGCAAAACCACAAGATGTGCATGCAAATGGTGCTTTTTGCAGAACGCGCACGTGGATACCAAACGACGTGCTAAGCATGCCGATGCTGCTCTTTTTAGCACCCGCGCACGCATTTTTGCGAAAACGCGTTTTAAGCATGCACATGCATCTTTTGGTAGACGCGGATGAAGTTTTCTGCAAAACCACAAGATGTGCATGCAAATGGTGCTTTTGGCAGAACGCGCACGTGGATTTCTACCAAACGACGTGCTAAGCATGCCGATGCTGCTCTTTTTAGCACCCGCGCACGGATTTGTGCGAAAACGCGTTTTAAGCATGCACATGCATCTTTTGGTAGACGCGGATGAAGTTTTCTGCAAAACCACAAGATGTGCATGCAAATGGTGCTTTTGGCAGAACGCGCACGTGGATTTCTACCAAACGACGTGCTAAGCATGCCGATGCTGCTCTTTTTAGCACCCGCGCACGCATTTGTGCGAAAACGCGTTTTAAGCATGCACATGCATCTTTTCGTAGACGCGGATGAAGTTTTCTGCAAAACCACAAGATGTGCATGCAAATGGTGCTTTTTGCAGAACGCGCTCGTGAATTTCTACCAAACGACGTGCTAAGCATGCCGATGCTGCTCTTTTTAGCACCCGCGCACGCATTTGTGCGAAAACGCGTTTTAAGCATGCACATGCATCTTTTGGTAGACGCGGATGAAGTTTTCTGCAAAACCACAAGATGTGCATGCAAATGGTGCTTTTTGCAGAACGCGCACGTGGATTTCTACCAAACGGCGTGCTAAGCATGCCGATGCTGCTCTTTTTAGCACCCGCGCACGCATTTGTGCGAAAACGCGTTTTAAGCATGCACATGCATCTTTTGGTAGACGCGGATGAAGTTTTCTGCAAAACCACAAGATGTGCATGCAAGTGGTGCTTTTTGCAGAACGCGCACGTGGATTTCTACCAAACGACGTGCTAAGCATGCCGATGCTGCTCTTTTTAGCACCCGCGCACGCATTTTTGCGAAAACGCGTTTTAAGCATGCACATGCATCTTTTGGTAGACGCGGATGAAGTTTTCTGCAAAACCACAAGATGTGCATGCAAATGGTGCTTTTTGCAGAACGCGCACGTGGATTTCTACCAAACGACGTGCTAAGCATGCCGATGCTGCTCTTTTTAGCACCCGCGCACGCATTTGTGCGAAAACGCGTTTTAAGCATGCACATGCATCTTTTGGTAGGCGCGGATGAAGTTTTCTGCAAAACCACAAGATGTGCATGCAAATGGTGCTTTTTGCAGAACGCGCACGTGGATTTCTACCAAACGACGTGCTAAGCATGCCGATGCTGCTCTTTTTAGCACCCGCGCACGGATTTGTGCGAAAACGCGTTTTAAGCATGCACATGCATCTTTTGGTAGACGCGGATGAAGTTTTCTGCAAAACCACAAGATGTGCATGCAAATGGTGCTTTTGGCAGAACGCGCACGTGGATTTCTACCAAACGACGTGCTAAGCATGCCGATGCTGCTCTTTTTAGCACCCGCGCACGCATTTGTGCGAAAACGCGTTTTAAGCATGCACATGCATCTTTTGGTAGACGCGGATGAAGTTTTCTGCAAAACCACAAGATCTGCATGCAAATGGTGCTTTTGGCAGAACGCGCACGTGGATTTCTACCAAACGACGTGCTAAGCATGCCGATGCTGCTCTTTCTAGCACCCGCGCACGGATTTGTGCGAAAACGCGTTTTAAGCATGCACATGCATCTTTTGGTAGACGCGGATGAAGTTTTCTGCAAAACCACAAGATGTGCATGCAAATGGTGCTTTTGTCAGAACGCGCACGTGGATTTCTACCAAACGACGTGCTAAGCATGCCGATGCTCCTCTTTTTAGCACCCGCGCACGCATTTGTGCGAAAACGCGTTTTAAGCATGCACATGCATCTTTTGGTAGACGCGGATGAAGTTTTCTGCAAAACCACAAGATGTGCATGCAAATGGTGCTTTTTGCAGAACGCGCACGTGGATTTCTACCAAACGACGTGCTAAGCTTGCCGATGCTGCTCTTTTTAGCACCCGCGCACGGATTTGTGCGAAAACGCGTTTTAAGCATGCACATGCATCTTTTGGTAGACGCGGATGAAGTTTTCTGCAAAACCACAAGATGTGCATGCAAATGGTGCTTTTGGCAGAACGCGCACGTGGATTTCTACCAAACGACGTGCTAAGCATGCCGATGCTGCTCTTTTTAGCACCCGCGCACGCATTTGTGCGAAAACGCGTTTTAAGCATGCACATGCATCTTTTGGTAGACGCGGATGAAGTTTTCTGCAAAACCACAAGATGTGCATGCAAATGGTGCTTTTTGCAGAACGCGCACGTGGATTTCTACCAAACGACGTGCTAAGCTTGCCGATGCTGCTCTTTTTAGCACCCGCGCACGGATTTGTGCGAAAACGCGTTTTAAGCATGCACATGCATCTTTTGGTAGACGCGGATGAAGTTTTCTGCAAAACCACAAGATGTGCATGCAAATGGTGCTTTTGGCAGAACGCGCACGTGGATTTCTACCAAACGACGTGCTAAGCATGCCGATGCTGCTTTTTTTAGCACCCGCGCACGCATTTGTGCGAAAACGCGTTTTAAGCATGCACATGCATCTTTTGGTAGACGCGGATGAAGTTTTCTGCAAAACCACAAGATGTGCATGCAAATGGTGCTTTTTGCAGAACGCGCACGTGGATTTCTACCAAACGACGTGCTAAGCATGCCGATGCTGCTCTTTTTAGCACCCGCGCACGGATTTGTGCGAAAACGCGTTTTAAGCATGCACATGCATCTTTTGGTAGACGCGGATGAAGTTTTCTGCAAAACCACAAGATGTGCATGCAAATGGTGCTTTTGGCAGAACGCGCACGTGGATTTCTACCAAACGACGTGCTAAGCATGCCGATGCTGCTCTTTCTAGCACCCGCGCACGGATTTGTGCGAAAACGCGTTTTAAGCATGCACATGCATCTTTTGGTAGACGCGGATGAAGTTTTCTGCAAAACCACAAGATGTGCATGCAAATGGTGCTTTTGGCAGAACGCGCACGTGGATTTCTACCAAACGACGTGCTAAGCATGGCGATGCTGCTCTTTTTAGCACCCGCGCACGCATTTGTGCGAAAACGCGTTTTAAGCATGCACATGCATCTTTTGGTAGACGCGGATGAAGTTTTCTGCAAAACCACAAGATGTGCATGCAAATGGTGCTTTTTGCAGAACGCGCACGTGGATTTCTACCAAACGACGTGCTAAGCATGCCGATGCTGCTCTTTTTAGCACCCGCGCACGCATTTGTGCGAAAACGCGTTTTAAGCATGCACATGCATCTCTTGGTAGACGCGGATGAAGTTTTCTGCAAAACCACAAGATGTGCATGCAAATGGTGCTTTTTGCAGAACGCGCACGTGGATTTCTACCAAACGACGTGCTAAGCATGCCGATGCTGCTCTTTTTAGCACCCGCGCACGGATTTGTGCGAAAACGCGTTTTAAGCATGCACATGCATCTTTTGGTAGACGCGGATGAAGTTTTCTGCAAAACCACAAGATGTGCATGCAAATGGTGCTTTTTGCAGAACGCGCACGTGGATTTCTACCAAACGACGTGCTAAGCATGCCGATGCTGCTCTTTTTAGCACCCGCGCACGCATTTGTGCGAAAACGCGTTTTAAGCATGCACATGCATCTTTTGGTAGGCGCGGATGAAGTTTTCTGCAAAACCACAAGATGTGCATGCAAATGGTGCTTTTTGCAGAACGCGCACGTGGATTTCTACCAAACGACGTGCTAAGCATGCCGATGCTGCTCTTTTTAGCACCCGCGCACGGATTTGTGCGAAAACGCGTTTTAAGCATGCACATGCATCTTTTGGTAGACGCGGATGAAGAATTCTGCAAAACCACAAGATGTGCATGCAAATGGTGCTTTTGGCAGAACGCGCACGTGGATTTCTACCAAACGACGTGCTAAGCATGCCGATGCTGCTCTTTTTAGCACCCGCGCACGCATTTGTGCGAAAACGCGTTTTAAGCATGCACATGCATCTTTTGGTAGACGCGGATGAAGTTTTCTGCAAAACCACAAGATGTGCATGCAAATGGTGCTTTTTGCAGAACGCGCACGTGGATTTCTACCAAACGACGTGCTAAGCATGCCGATGCTGCTATTTTTAGCACCCGCGCACGCATTTGTGCGAAAACGCGTTTTAAGCATGCACATGCATCTTTTGGTAGACGCGGATGAAGTTTTCTGCAAAACCACAAGATGTGCATGCAAATGGTGCTTTTTGCAGAACGCGCACGTGGATTTCTACCAAACGACGTGCTAAGCATGCCGATGCTGCTATTTTTAGCACCCGCGCACGCATTTGTGCGAAAACGCGTTTTAAGCATGCACATGCATCTTTTGGTAGACGCGGATGAAGTTTTCTGCAAAACCTCAAGATGTGCATGCAAATGGTGCTTTTTGCAGAACGCGCACGTGGATTTCTACCAAACGACGTGCTAAGCATGCCGATGCTGCTCTTTTTAGCACCCGCGCACGCATTTGTGCGAAAACGCGTTTTAAGCATGCACATGCATCTTTTGGTAGACGCGGATGAAGTTTTCTGCAAAACCACAAGATGTGCATGCAAATGGTGCTTTTTGCAGAACGCGCACGTGGATTTCTACCAAACGACGTGCTAAGCATGCCGATGCTGCTCTTTTTAGCACCCGCGCACGCATTTGTGCGAAAACGCGTTTTAAGCATGCACATGCATCTTTTGGTAGACGCGGATAAAGTTTTCTGCAAAACCACAAGATGTGCATGCAAATGGTGCTTTTTGCAGAACGCGCACGTGGATTTCTACCAAACAACGTGCTAAGCATGCCGATGCTGCTCTTTTTAGCACCCGCGCACGCATTTGTGCGAAAACGCGTTTTAAGCATGCACATGCATCTTTTGGTAGACGTGGATGAAGTTTTCTGCAAAACCACAAGATGTGCATGCAAATGGTGCTTTTTGCAGAACGCGCACGTGGATACCAAACGACGTGCTAAGCATGCCGATGCTGCTCTTTTTAGCACCCGCGCACGCATTTTTGCGAAAACGCGTTTTAAGCATGCACATGCATCTTTTGGTAGACGCGGATGAAGTTTTCTGCAAAACCACAAGATGTGCATGCAAATGGTGCTTTTGGCAGAACGCGCACGTGGATTTCTACCAAACGACGTGCTAAGCATGCCGATGCTGCTCTTTCTAGCACCCGCGCACGGATTTGTGCGAAAAGGCGTTTTAAGCATGCACATGCATCTTTTGGTAGACGCGGATGAAGTTTTCTGCAAAACCACAAGATGTGCATGCAAATGGTGCTTTTGGCAGAACGCGCACGTGGATTTCTACCAAACGACGTGCTAAGCATGCCGATGCTGCTCTTTTTAGCACCCGCGCACGCATTTGTGCGAAAACGCGTTTTAAGCATGCACATGCATCTTTTGGTAGACGCGGATGAAGTTTTCTGCAAAACCACAAGATGTGCATGCAAATGGTGCTTTTTGCAGAACGCGCACGTGGATTTCTACCAAACGACGTGCTAAGCATGCCGATGCTGCTCTTTTTAGCACCCGCGCACGGATTTGTGCG
This sequence comes from Dermacentor andersoni, assembly GCF_023375885.2. NCBI lineage: Eukaryota > Metazoa > Arthropoda > Arachnida > Ixodida > Ixodidae > Dermacentor > Dermacentor andersoni. The sequence continues at coordinate 267,391 of NW_027314773.1, forward strand.
AAAACGCGTTTTAAGCATGCACATGCATCTTTTGGTAGACGCGGATGAAGTTTTCTGCAAAACCACAAGATGTGCATGCAAATGGTGCTTTTTGCAGAACGCGCACGTGGATTTCTACCAAACGACGTGCTAAGCATGCCGATGCTGCTCTTTTTAGCACCCGCGCACGCATTTGTGCGAAAACGCGTTTTAAGCATGCACATGCATCTTTTGGTAGGCGCGGATGAAGTTTTCTGCAAAACCACAAGATGTGCATGCAAATGGTGCTTTTTGCAGAACGCGCACGTGGATTTCTACCAAACGACGTGCTAAGCATGCCGATGCTGCTCTTTTTAGCACCCGCGCACGGATTTGTGCGAAAACGCGTTTTAAGCATGCACATGCATCTTTTGGTAGACGCGGATGAAGTTTTCTGCAAAACCACAAGATGTGCATGCAAATGGTGCTTTTGGCAGAACGCGCACGTGGATTTCTACCAAACGACGTGCTAAGCATGCCGATGCTGCTCTTTTTAGCACCCGCGCACGCATTTGTGCGAAAACGCGTTTTAAGCATGCACATGCATCTTTTGGTAGACGCGGATGAAGTTTTCTGCAAAACCACAAGATGTGCATGCAAATGGTGCTTTTTGCAGAACGCGCACGTGGATTTCTACCAAACGACGTGCTAAGCATGCCGATGCTGCTATTTTTAGCACCCGCGCACGCATTTGTGCGAAAACGCGTTTTAAGCATGCACATGCATCTTTTGGTAGACGCGGATGAAGTTTTCTGCAAAACCACAAGATGTGCATGCAAATGGTGCTTTTTGCAGAACGCGCACGTGGATTTCTACCAAACGACGTGCTAAGCATGCCGATGCTGCTCTTTTTAGCACCCGCGCACGCATTTTTGCGGAAACGCGTTTTAAGCATGCACATGCATCTTTTGGTAGACGCGGATGAAGTTTTCTGCAAAACCACAAGATGTGCATGCAAATGGTGCTTTTTGCAGAACGCGCACGTGGATTTCTACCAAACGACGTGCTAAGCATGCCGATGCTGCTCTTTTTAGCACCCGCGCACGCATTTGTGCGAAAACGCGTTTTAAGCATGCACATGCATCTTTTGGTAGACGCGGATAAAGTTTTCTGCAAAACCACAAGATGTGCATGCAAATGGTGCTTTTTGCAGAACGCGCACGTGGATTTCTACCAAACGACGTGCTAAGCATGCCGATGCTGCTCTTTTTAGCACCCGCGCACGGATTTGTGCGAAAACGCGTTTTAAGCATGCACATGCATCTTTTGGTAGACGCGGATGAAGTTTTCTGCAAAACCACAAGATGTGCATGCAAATGGTGCTTTTTGCAGAACGCGCCCGTGGATTTCTACCAAACGACGTGCTAAGCATGCCGATGCTGCTCTTTTTAGCACCCGCGCACGCATTTTTGCGAAAACGCGTTTTAAGCATGCACATGCATCTTTTGGTAGACGCGGATGAAGTTTTCTGCAAAACCACAAGATGTGCATGCAAATGGTGCTTTTTGCAGAACGCGCACGTGGATTTCTACCAAACGACGTGCTAAGCTTGCCGATGCTGCTCTTTTTAGCACCCGCGCACGGATTTGTGCGAAAACGCGTTTTAAGCATGCACATGCATCTTTTGGTAGACGCGGATGAAGTTTTCTGCAAAACCACAAGATGTGCATGCAAATGGTGCTTTTGGCAGAACGCGCACGTGGATTTCTAATAAACGACGTGCTAAGCATGCCGATGCTGCTTTTTTTAGCACCCGCGCACGCATTTGTGCGAAAACGCGTTTTAAGCATGCACATGCATCTTTTGGTAGACGCGGATGAAGTTTTCTGCAAAACCACAAGATGTGCATGCAAATGGTGCTTTTTGCAGAACGCGCACGTGGATTTCTACCAAACGACGTGCTAAGCATGCCGATGCTGCTCTTTTTAGCACCCGCGCACGGATTTGTGCGAAAACGCGTTTTAAGCATGCACATGCATCTTTTGGTAGACGCGGATGAAGTTTTCTGCAAAACCACAAGATGTGCATGCAAATGGTGCTTTTGGCAGAACACGCACGTGGATTTCTACCAAACGACGTGCTAAGCATGCCGATGCTGCTCTTTTTAGCACCCGCGCACGCACTTGTGCGAAAACGCGTTTTAAGCATGCACATGCATCTTTTGGTAGACGTGGATGAAGTTTCCTGCAAAACCACAAGATGTGCATGCAAATGGTGCTTTTTGCAGAACGCGCACGTGGATTTCTACCAAACGACGTGCTAAGCATGGCGATGCTGCTATTTTTAGCACCCGCGCACGCATTTGTGCAAAAACGCGTTTTAAGCATGCACATGCATCTTTTGGTAGACGCGGATGAAGTTTTCTGCAAAACCACAAGATGTGCATGCAAATGGTGCTTTTTGCAGAACGCGCACGTGGATTTCTACCAAACGACGTGCTAAGCATGCCGATGCTGCTCTTTTTAGCACCCGCGCACGCATTTGTGCGAAAACGCGTTTTAAGCATGCACATGCATCTTTTGGTAGACGCGGATGAAGTTTTCTGCAAAACCACAAGATGTGCATGCAAATGGTGCTTTTTGCAGAACGCGCACGTGGATTTGTACCAAACGACGTGCTAAGCATGCCGATGCTGCTCTTTTTAGCACCCGCGCACGCATTTGTGCGAAAACGCGTTTTAAGCATGCACATGCATCTTTTGGTAGACGCGGATGAAGTTTTCTGCAAAACCACAAGATGTGCATGCAAATGGTGCTTTTTGCAGAACGCGCACGTGGATTTCTACCAAACGACGTGCTAAGCATGCCGATGCTGCTCTTTTTAGCACCCGCGCACGCATTTGTGCGAAAACGCGCTTTAAGCATGCACATGCATCTTTTGGTAGGCGCGGATGAAGTTTTCTGCAAAACCACAAGATGTGCATGCAAATGGTGCTTTTTGCAGAACGCGCACGTGGATTTCTACCAAACGACGTGCTAAGCATGCCGATGCTGCTCTTTTTAGCACCCGCGCACGGATTTGTGCGAAAACGCGTTTTAAGCATGCACATGCATCTTTTGGTAGACGCGGATGAAGTTTTCTGCAAAACCACAAGATGTGCATGCAAATGGTGCTTTTGGCAGAACGCGCACGTGGATTTCTACCAAACGACGTGCTAAGCATGCCGATGCTGCTCTTTTTAGCACCCGCGCACGCATTTGTGCGAAAACGCGTTTTAAGCATGCACATGCATCTTTTCGTAGACGCGGATGAAGTTTTCTGCAAAACCACAAGATGTGCATGCAAATGGTGCTTTTTGCAGAACGCGCTCGTGAATTTCTACCAAACGACGTGCTAAGCATGCCGATGCTGCTCTTTTTAGCACCCGCGCACGCATTTGTGCGAAAACGCGTTTTAAGCATGCACATGCATCTTTTGGTAGACGCGGATGAAGTTTTCTGCAAAACCACAAGATGTGCATGCAAATGGTGCTTTTTGCAGAACGCGCACGTGGATTTCTACCAAACGACGTGCTAAGCATGCCGATGCTGCTCTTTTTAGCACCCGCGCACGCATTTGTGCGAAAACGCGTTTTAAGCATGCACATGCATCTTTTGGTAGACGCGGATGAAGTTTTCTGCAAAACCACAAGATGTGCATGCAAATGGTGCTTTTTGCAGAACGCGCACGTGGATTTCTACCAAACGACGTGCTAAGCATGCCGATGCTGCTCTTTTTAGCACCCGCGCACGCATTTTTGCGAAAACGCGTTTTAAGCATGCACATGCATCTTTTGGTAGACGCGGATGAAGTTTTCTGCAAAACCACAAGATGTGCATGCAAATGGTGCTTTTTGCAGAACGCGCACGTGGATTTCTACCAAACGACGTGCTAAGCATGCCGATGCTGCTCTTTTTAGCACCCGCGCACGCATTTGTGCGAAAACGCGTTTTAAGCATGCACATGCATCTTTTGGTAGGCGCGGATGAAGTTTTCTGCAAAACCACAAGATGTGCATGCAAATTGTGCTTTTTGCAGAACGCGCACGTGGATTTCTACCAAACGACGTGCTAAGCATGCCGATGCTGCTCTTTTTAGCACCCGCGCACGGATTTGTGCGAAAACGCGTTTTAAGCATGCACATGCATCTTTTGGTAGACGCGGATGAAGTTTTCTGCAAAACCACAAGATCTGCATGCAAATGGTGCTTTTGGCAGAACGCGCACGTGGATTTCTACCAAACGACGTGCTAAGCTTGCCGATGCTGCTCTTTTTAGCACCCGCGCACGGATTTGTGCGAAAACGCGTTTTAAGCATGCACATGCATCTTTTGTTAGACGCGGATGAAGTTTTCTGCAAAACCACAAGATGTGCATGCAAATGGTGCTTTTGGCAGAACGCGCACGTGGATTTCTAATAAACGACGTGCTAAGCATGCCGATGCTGCTTTGTTTAGCACCCGCGCACGCATTTGTGCGAAAACGCGTTTTAAGCATGCACATGCATCTTTTGGTAGACGCGGATGAAGTTTTCTGCAAAACCACAAGATGTGCATGCAAATGGTGCTTTTTGCAGAACGCGCACGTGGATTTCTACCAAACGACGTGCTAAGCATGCCGATGCTGCTCTTTTTAGCACCCGCGCACGGATTTGTGCGAAAACGCGTTTTAAGCATGCACATGCATCTTTTGGTAGACGCGGATGAAGTTTTCTGCAAAACCACAAGATGTGCATGCAAATGGTGCTTTTTGCAGAACGCGCACGTGGATTTCTACCAAACGACGTGCTAAGCATGCCGATGCTGCTCTTTTTAGCACCCGCGCACGCATTTGTGCGAAAACGCGTTTTAAGCATGCACATGCATCTTTTGGTAGACGCGGATGAAGTTTTCTGCAAAACCACAAGATGTGCATGCAAATGGTGCTTTTTGCAGAACGCGCACGTGGATTTCTACCAAACGACGTGCTAAGCATGCCGATGCTGCTCTTTTTAGCACCCGCGCACGCATTTGTGCGAAAACGCGTTTTAAGCATGCACATGCATCTTTTGGTAGACGCGGATGAAGTTTTCTGCAAAACCACAAGATGTGCATGCAAATGGTGCTTTTTGCAGAACGCGCACGTGGATTTCTACCAAACGACGTGCTAAGCATGCCGATGCTGCTCTTTTTAGCACCCGCGCACGCATTTGTGCGAAAACGCGTTTTAAGCATGCACATGCATCTTTTGGTAGGCGCGGATGAAGTTTTCTGCAAAACCACAAGATGTGCATGCAAATGGTGCTTTTTGCAGAACGCGCACGTGGATTTCTACCAAACGACGTGCTAAGCATGCCGATGCTGCTCTTTTTAGCACCCGCGCACGGATTTGTGCGAAAACGCGTTTTAAGCATGCACATGCATCTTTTGGTAGACGCGGATGAAGTTTTCTGCAAAACCACAAGATGTGCATGCAAATGGTGCTTTTGGCAGAACGCGCACGTGGATTTCTACCAAACGACGTGCTAAGCATGCCGATGCTGCTCTTTTTAGCACCCGCGCACGCATTTGTGCGAAAACGCGTTTTAAGCATGCACATGCATCTTTTCGTAGACGCGGATGAAGTTTTCTGCAAAACCACAAGATGTGCATGCAAATGGTGCTTTTTGCAGAACGCGCTCGTGAATTTCTACCAAACGACGTGCTAAGCATGCCGATGCTGCTCTTTTTAGCACCCGCGCACGCATTTGTGCGAAAACGCGTTTTAAGCATGCACATGCATCTTTTGGTAGACGCGGATGAAGTTTTCTGCAAAACCACAAGATGTGCATGCAAATGGTGCTTTTTGCAGAACGCGCACGTGGATTTCTACCAAACGACGTGCTAAGCATGCCGATGCTGCTCTTTTTAGCACCCGCGCACGCATTTGTGCGAAAACGCGTTTTAAGCATGCACATGCATCTTTTGGTAGACGCGGATGAAGTTTTCTGCAAAACCACAAGATGTGCATGCAAATGGTGCTTTTTGCAGAACGCGCACGTGGATTTCTACCAAACGACGTGCTAAGCATGCCGATGCTGCTCTTTTTAGCACCCGCGCACGCATTTTTGCGAAAACGCGTTTTAAGCATGCACATGCATCTTTTGGTAGACGCGGATGAAGTTTTCTGCAAAATCACAAGATGTGCATGCAAATGGTGCTTTTTGCAGAACGCGCACGTGGATTTCTACCAAACGACGTGCTAAGCATGCCGATGCTGCTCTTTTTAGCACCCGCGCACGCATTTGTGCGAAAACGCGTTTTAAGCATGCACATGCATCTTTTGGTAGGCGCGGATGAAGTTTTCTGCAAAACCACAAGATGTGCATGCAAATGGTGCTTTTTGCAGAACGCGCACGTGGATTTCTACCAAACGACGTGCTAAGCATGCCGATGCTGCTCTTTTTAGCACCCGCGCACGGATTTGTGCGAAAACGCGTTTTAAGCATGCACATGCATCTTTTGGTAGACGCGGATGAAGTTTTCTGCAAAACCACAAGATGTGCATGCAAATGGTGCTTTTGGCAGAACGCGCACGTGGATTTCTACCAAACGACGTGCTAAGCATGCCGATGCTGCTCTTTTTAGCACCAGCGCACGCATTTGTGCGAAAACGCGTTTTAAGCATGCACATGCATCTTTTGGTAGACGCGGATGAAGTTTTCTGCAAAACCACAAGATGTGCATGCAAATGGTGCTTTTTGCAGAACGCGCTCGTGGATTTCTACCAAACGACGTGCTAAGCATGCCGATGCTGCTCTTTTTAGCACCCGCGCACGCATTTGTGCGAAAACGCGTTTTAAGCATGCACATGCATCTTTTGGTAGACGCGGATGAAGTTTTCTGCAAAACCACAAGATGTGCATGCAAATGGTGATTTTTGCAGAACGCGCACGTGGATTTCTACCAAACGACGTGCTAAGCATGCCGATGCTGCTCTTTTTAGCACCCGCGCACGGATTTGTGCGAAAACGCGTTTTAAGCATGCACATGCATCTTTTGGTAGACGCGGATGAAGTTTTCTGCAAAACCACAAGATGTGCATGCAAATGGTGCTTTTGGCAGAACGCGCACGTGGATTTCTACCAAACGACGTGCTAAGCATGCCGATGCTGCTCTTTTTAGCACCCGCGCACGCACTTGTGCGAAAACGCGTTTTAAGCATGCACATGCATCTTTTGGTAGACGTGGATGAAGTTTTCTGCAAAACCACAAGATGTGCATGCAAATGGTGCTTTTTGCAGAACGCGCACGTGGATTTCTACCAAACGACGTGCTAAGCATGCCGATGCTGCTATTTTTAGCACCCGCGCACGCATTTGTGCAAAAACGCGTTTTAAGCATGCACATGCATCTTTTGGTAGACGCGGATGAAGTTTTCTGCAAAACCACAAGATGTGCATGCAAATGGTGCTTTTTGCAGAACGCGCACGTGGATTTCTACCAAACGACGTGCTAAGCATGCCGATGCTGCTCTTTTTAGCACCCGCGCACGCATTTGTGCGAAAACGCGTTTTAAGCATGCACATGCATCTTTTGGTAGACGCGGATGAAGTTTTCTGCAAAACCACAAGATGTGCATGCAAATGGTGCTTTTTGCAGAACGCGCACGTGGATTTCTACCAAACGACGTGCTAAGCATGCCGATGCTGCTCTTTTTAGCACCCGCGCACGCATTTGTGCGAAAACGCGTTTTAAGCATGCACATGCATCTTTTGGTAGACGCGGATGAAGTTTTCTGCAAAACCACAAGATGTGCATGCAAATGGTGCTTTTTGCAGAACGCGCACGTGGATTTCTACCAAACGACGTGCTAAGCATGCCGATGCTGCTCTTTTTAGCACCCGCGCACGCATTTGTGCGAAAACGCGTTTTAAGCATGCACATGCATCTTTTGGTAGGCGCGGATGAAGTTTTCTGCAAAACCACAAGATGTGCATGCAAATGGTGCTTTTTGCAGAACGCGCACGTGGATTTCTACCAAACGACGTGCTAAGCATGCCGATGCTGCTCTTTTTAGCACCCGCGCACGGATTTGTGCGAAAACGCGTTTTAAGCATGCACATGCATCTTTTGGTAGACGCGGATGAAGTTTTCTGCAAAACCACAAGATGTGCATGCAAATGGTGCTTTTGGCAGAACGCGCACGTGGATTTCTACCAAACGACGTGCTAAGCATGCCGATGCTGCTCTTTTTAGCACCCGCGCACGCATTTGTGCGAAAACGCGTTTTAAGCATGCACATGCATCTTTTCGTAGACGCGGATGAAGTTTTCTGCAAAACCACAAGATGTGCATGCAAATGGTGCTTTTTGCAGAACGCGCTCGTGAATTTCTACCAAACGACGTGCTAAGCATGCCGATGCTGCTCTTTTTAGCACCCGCGCACGCATTTGTGCGAAAACGCGTTTTAAGCATGCACATGCATCTTTTGGTAGACGCGGATGAAGTTTTCTGCAAAACCACAAGATGTGCATGCAAATGGTGCTTTTTGCAGAACGCGCACGTGGATTTCTACCAAACGACGTGCTAAGCATGCCGATGCTGCTCTTTTTAGCACCCGCGCACGCATTTTTGCGAAAACGCGTTTTAAGCATGCACATGCATCTTTTGGTAGACGCGGATGAAGTTTTCTGCAAAACCACAAGATGTGCATGCAAATGGTGCTTTTTGCAGAACGCGCACGTGGATTTCTACCAAACGACGTGCTAAGCATGCCGATGCTGCTCTTTTTAGCACCCGCGCACGCATTTGTGCGAAAACGCGTTTTAAGCATGCACATGCATCTTTTGGTAGGCGCGGATGAAGTTTTCTGCAAAACCACAAGATGTGCATGCAAATGGTGCTTTTTGCAGAACGCGCACGTGGATTTCTACCAAACGACGTGCTAAGCATGCCGATGCTGCTCTTTTTAGCACCCGCGCACGGATTTGTGCGAAAACGCGTTTTAAGCATGCACATGCATCTTTTGGTAGACGCGGATGAAGGTTTCTGCAAAACCACAAGATGTGCATGCAAATGGTGCTTTTGGCAGAACGCGCACGTGGATTTCTACCAAACGACGTGCTAAGCATGCCGATGCTGCTCTTTTTAGCACCCGCGCACGCATTTGTGCGAAAACGCGTTTTAAGCATGCACATGCATCTTTTGGTAGACGCGGATGAAGTTTTCTGCAAAACCACAAGATGTGCATGCAAATGGTGCTTTTTGCAGAACGCGCTCGTGGATTTCTACCAAACCACGTGCTAAGCATGCCGATGCTGCTCTTTTTAGCACCCGCGCACGCATTTGTGCGAAAACGCGTTTTAAGCATGCACATGCATCTTTTGGTAGACGCGGATGAAGTTTTCTGCAAAACCACAAGATGTGCATGCAAATGGTGCTTTTTGCAGAACGCGCACGTGGATTTCTACCAAACGACGTGCTAAGCATGCCGATGCTGCTATTTTTAGCACCCGCGCACGCATTTGTGCAAAAACGCGTTTTAAGCATGCACATGCATCTTTTGGTAGACGCGGATGAAGTTTTCTGCAAAACCACAAGATGTGCATGCAAATGGTGCTTTTTGCAGAACGCGCACGTGGATTTCTACCAAACGACGTGCTAAGCATGCCGATGCTGCTCTTTTTAGCACCCGCGCACGCATTTGTGCGAAAACGCGTTTTAAGCATGCACATGCATCTTTTGGTAGACGCGGATGAAGTTTTCTGCAAAACCACAAGATGTGCATGCAAATGGTGCTTTTTGCAGAACGCGCACGTGGATTTCTACCAAACGACGTGCTAAGCATGCCGATGCTGCTCTTTTTAGCACCCGCGCACGCATTTGTGCGAAAACGCGTTTTAAGCATGCACATGCATCTTTTGGTAGACGCGGATGAAGTTTTCTGCAAAACCACAAGATGTGCATGCAAATGGTGCTTTTTGCAGAACGCGCACGTGGATTTCTACCAAACGACGTGCTAAGCATGCCGATGCTGCTCTTTTTAGCACCCGCGCACGCATTTGTGCGAAAACGCGTTTTAAGCATGCACATGCATCTTTTGGTAGGCGCGGATGAAGTTTTCTGCAAAACCACAAGATGTGCATACAAATGGTGCTTTTTGCAGAACGCGCACGTGGATTTCTACCAAACGACGTGCTAAGCATGCCGATGCTGCTCTTTTTAGCACCCGCGCACGGATTTGTGCGAAAACGCGTTTTAAGCATGCACATGCATCTTTTGGTAGACGCGGATGAAGTTTTCTGCAAAACCACAAGATGTGCATGCAAATGGTGCTTTTGGCAGAACGCGCACGTGGATTTCTACCAAACGACGTGCTAAGCATGCCGATGCTGCTCTTTTTAGCACCCGCGCACGCATTTGTGCGAAAACGCGTTTTAAGCATGCACATGCATCTTTTCGTAGACGCGGATGAAGTTTTCTGCAAAACCACAAGATGTGCATGCAAATGGTGCTTTTTGCAGAACGCGCTCGTGAATTTCTACCAAACGACGTGCTAAGCATGCCGATGCTGCTCTTTTTAGCACCCGCGCACGCATTTGTGCGAAAACGCGTTTTAAGCATGCACATGCATCTTTTGGTAGACGCGGATGAAGTTTTCTGCAAAACCACAAGATGTGCATGCAAATGGTGCTTTTTGCAGAACGCGCACGTGGATTTCTACCAAACGACGTGCTAAGCATGCCGATGCTGCTCTTTTTAGCACCCGCGCACGCATTTTTGCGAAAACGCGTTTTAAGCATGCACATGCATCTTTTGGTAGACGCGGATGAAGTTTTCTGCAAAACCACAAGATGTGCATGCAAATGGTGCTTTTTGCAGAACGCGCACGTGGATTTCTACCAAACGACGTGCTAAGCATGCCGATGCTGCTCTTTTTAGCACCCGCGCACGCATTTGTGCGAAAACGCGTTTTAAGCATGCACATGCATCTTTTGGTAGGCGCGGATGAAGTTTTCTGCAAAACCACAAGATGTGCATGCAAATGGTGCTTTTTGCAGAACGCGCACGTGGATTTCTACCAAACGACGTGCTAAGCATGCCGATGCTGCTCTTTTTAGCACCCGCGCACGGATTTGTGCGAAAACGCGTTTTAAGCATGCACATGCATCTTTTGGTAGACGCGGATGAAGTTTTCTGCAAAACCACAAGATGTGCATGCAAATGGTGCTTTTGGCAGAACGCGCACGTGGATTTCTACCAAACGACGTGCTAAGCATGCCGATGCTGCTCTTTTTAGCACCCGCGCACGCATTTGTGCGAAAACGCGTTTTAAGCATGCACATGCATCTTTTGGTAGACGCGGATGAAGTTTTCTGCAAAACCACAAGATGTGCATGCAAATGGTGCTTTTTGCAGAACGCGCTCGTGGATTTCTACCAAACCACGTGCTAAGCATGCCGATGCTGCTCTTTTTAGCACCCGCGCACGCATTTGTGCGAAAACGCGTTTTAAGCATGCACATGCATCTTTTGGTAGACGCGGATGAAGTTTTCTGCAAAACCACAAGATGTGCATGCAAATGGTGCTTTTTGCAGAACGCGCACGTGGATTTCTACCAAACGACGTGCTAAGCATGCCGATGCTGCTCTTTTTAGCACCCGCGCACGGATTTGTGCGAAAACGCGTTTTAAGCATGCACATGCATCTTTTGGTAGACGCGGATGAAGTTTTCTGCAAAACCACAAGATGTGCATGCAAATGGTGCTTTTGGCAGAACGCGCACGTGGATTTCTACCAAACGACGTGCTAAGCATGCCGATGCTGCTCTTTTTAGCACCCGCGCACGCATTTATGCGAAAACGCGTTTTAAGCATGCACATGCATCTTTTGGTAGACGCGGATGAAGTTTTCTGCAAAACCACAAGATGTGCATGCAAATGGTGCTTTTTGCAGAACGCGCACGTGGATTTCTACCAAACGACGTGCTAAGCATGCCGATGCTGCTATTTTTAGCACCCGCGCACGCATTTGTGCGAAAACGCGTTTTAAGCATGCACATGCATCTTTTGGTAGACGCGGATGAAGTTTTCTGCAAAACCACAAGATGTGCATGCAAATGGTGCTTTTTGCAGAACGCGCACGTGGATTTCTACCAAACGACGTGCTAAGCATTGCCGATGCTGCTCTTTTTAGCACCCGCGCACGCATTTGTGCGAAAACGCGTTTTAAGCATGCACATGTATCTTTTGGTAGACGCGGATGAAGTTTTCTGCAAAACCACAAGATGTGCATGCAAATGGTGCTTTTTGCAGAACGCGCACGTGGATTTCTACCAAACGACGTGCTAAGCATGCCGATGCTGCTCTTTTTAGCACCCGCGCACGCATTTGTGCGAAAACGCGTTTTAAGCATGCACATGCATCTTTTGGTAGACGCGGATGAAGTTTTCTGCAAAACCACAAGATGTGCATGCAAATGGTGCTTTTTGCAGAAGGGGCACGTGGATTTCTACCAAACGACGTGCTAAGCATGCCGATGCTGCTCTTTTTAGCACCCGCGCACGGATTTGTGCGAAAACGCGTTTTAAACATGCACATGCATCTTTTGGTAGACGCGGATGAAGTTTTCTGCAAAACCACAAGATGTGCATGCAAATGGTGCTTTTGGCAGAACGCGCACGTGGATTTCTACCAAACGACGTGCTAAGCTTGCCGATGCTGCTCTTTTTAGCACCCGCGCACGGATTTGTGCGAAAACGCGTTTTAAGCATGCACATGCATCTTTTGGTAGACGCGGATGAAGTTTTCTGCAAAACCACAAGATGTGCATGCAAATGGTGCTTTTTGCAGAACGCGCACGTGGATTTCTACCAAACGACGTGCTAAGCATGCCGATGCTGCTCTTTTTAGCACCCGCGCACGGATTTGTGCGAAAACGCGTTTTAAGCATGCACATGCATCTTTTGGTAGACGCGGATGAAGTTTTCTGCAAAACCACAAGATGTGCATGCAAATGGTGCTTTTGGCAGAACGCGCACGTGGATTTCTACCAAACGACGTGCTAAGCATGCCGATGCTGCTCTTTCTAGCACCCGCGCACGGATTTGTGCGAAAACGCGTTTTAAGCATGCACATGCATCTTTTGGTAGACGCGGATGAAGTTTTCTGCAAAACCACAAGATGTGCATGCAAATGGTGCTTTTGGCAGAACGCGCACGTGGATTTCTACCAAACGACGTGCTAAGCATGCCGATGCTGCTCTTTTTAGCACCCGCGCACGCATTTGTGCGAAAACGCGTTTTAAGCATGCACATGCATCTTTTGGTAGACGCGGATGAAGTTTTCTGCAAAACCACAAGATGTGCATGCAAATGGTGCTTTTTGCAGAACGCGCACGTGGATTTCTACCAAACGACGTGCTAAGCATGCCGATGCTGCTCTTTTTAGCACCCGCGCACGGATTTGTGCGAAAACGCGTTTTAAGCATGCACATGCATCTTTTGGTAGACGCGGATGAAGTTTTCTGCCAAACCACAAGATGTGCATGCAAATGGTGCTTTTTGCAGAACGCGCACGTGGATTTCTACCAAACGACGTGCTAAGCATGCCGATGCTGCTCTTTTTAGCACCCGCGCACGCATTTGTGCGAAAACGCGTTTTAAGCATGCACATGCATCTTTTGGTAGGCGCGGATGAAGTTTTCTGCAAAACCACAAGATGTGCATGCAAATGGTGCTTTTTGCAGAACGCGCACGTGGATTTCTACCAAACGACGTGCTAAGCATGCCGATGCTGCTCTTTTTAGCACCGGCGCACGGATTTGTGAGAAAACGCGTTTTAAGCATGCACATGCATCTTTTGGTAGACGCGGATGAAGTTTTCTGCAAAACCACAAGATGTGCATGCAAATGGTGCTTTTGGCAGAACGCGCACGTGGATTTCTACCAAACGACGTGCTAAGCATGCCGATGCTGCTCTTTTTAGCACCCGCGCACGCATTTGTGCGAAAACGCGTTTTAAGCATGCACATGCATCTTTTGGTAGACGCGGATGAAGTTTTCTGCAAAACCACAAGATGTGCATGCAAATGGTGCTTTTTGGAGAACGCGCACGTGGATTTCTACCAAACGACGTGCTAAGCATGCCGATGCTGCTATTTTTAGCACCCGCGCACGCATTTGTGCGAAAACGCGTTTTAAGCATGCACATGCATCTTTTGGTAGACGCGGATGAAGTTTTCTGCAAAACCACAAGATGTGCATGCAAATGGTGCTTTTTGCAGAACGCGCACGTGGATTTCTACCAAACGACGTGCTAAGCATGCCGATGCTGCTCTTTTAGCACGCGCGCATGCATTTGTGCGAAAACGCGTTTGAAGCATGCACATGCATCTTTTGGTAGACGCGGATGAAGTTTTCTGCAAAACCACAAGATGTGCATGCAAATGGTGCTTTTTGCAGAACGCGCACGTGGATTTCTACCAAACGACGTGCTAAGCATGCCGATGCTGCTCTTTTTAGCACCCGCGCACGCATTTGTGCGAAAACGCGTTTTAAGCATGCACATGCATCTTTTGGTAGACGCGGATGAAGTTTTCTGCAAAACCACAAGATGTGCATGCAAATGGTGCTTTTTGCAGAACGCGCACGTGGATTTCTACCAAACAACGTGCTAAGCATGCCGATGCTGCTCTTTTTAGCACCCGCGCACGCATTTGCGCGAAAACGCGTTTTAAGCATGCACATGCATTTTTTGGTAGACGCGGATGAAGTTTTCTGCAAAACCACAAGATGTGCATGCAAATGGTGCTTTTTGCAGAACGCGCACGTGGATTTCTACCAAACGACGTGCTAAGCATGCCGATGCTGCTCTTTTTAGCACCCGCGCACGCATTTTTGCGAAAACGCGTTTTAAGCATGCACATGCATCTTTTGGTAGACGCGGATGAAGTTTTCTGCAAAACCACAAGATGTGCATGCAAATGGTGCTTTTTGCAGAACGCGCACGTGGATTTCTACCAAACGACGTGCTAAGCTTGCCGATGCTGCTCTTTTTAGCACCCGCGCACGGATTTGTGCGAAAACGCGTTTTAAGCATGCACATGCATCTTTTGGTAGACGCGGATGAAGTTTTCTGCAAAACCACAAGATGTGCATGCAAATGGTGCTTTTGGCAGAACGCGCACGTGGATTTCTAATAAACGACGTGCTAAGCATGCCGATGCTGCTTTTTTTAGCACCCGCGCACGCATTTGTGCGAAAACGCGTTTTAAGCATGCACATGCATCTTTTGGTAGACGCGGATGAAGTTTTCTGCAAAACCACAAGGTGTGCATGCAAATGGTGCTTTTTGCAGAACGCGCACGTGGATTTCTACCAAACGACGTGCTAAGCATGCCGATGCTGCTCTTTTTAGCACCCGCGCGCGGATTTGTGCGAAAACGCGTTTTAAGCATGCACATGCATCTTTTGGTAGACGCGGATGAAGTTTTCTGCAAAACCACAAGATGTGCATGCAAATGGTGCTTTTGGCAGAACGCGCACGTGGATTTCTACCAAACGACGTGCTAAGCATGCCGATGCTGCTCATTTAGCACCCGCGCACGCATTTGTGCGAAAACGCGTTTTAAGCATGCACATGCATCTTTTGGTAGACGCGGATGAAGTTTTCTGCAAAACCACAAGATGTGCATGCAAATGGTGCTTTTTGCAGAACGCGCACGTGGATTTCTACCAAACGACGTGCTAAGCATGCCGATGCTGCTATTTTTAGCACCCGCGCACGCATTTGTGCAAAAACGCGTTTTAAGCATGCACATGCATCTTTTGGTAGACGCGGATGAAGTTTTCTGCAAAACCACAAGATGTGCATGCAAATGGTGCTTTTTGCAGAACGCGCACGTGGATTTCTACCAAACGACGTGCTAAGCATGCCGATGCTGCTCTTTTTAGCACCCGCGCACGCATTTGTGCGAAAACGCGTTTTAAGCATGCACATGCATCTTTTGGTAGACGCGGATGAAGTTTTCTGCAAAACCACAAGATGTGCATGCAAATGGTGCTTTTGGCAGAACGCGCACGTGGATTTCTACCAAACGACGTGCTAAGCATGCCGATGCTGCTCTTTTTAGCACCCGCGCACGCATTTGTGCGAAAACGCGTTTTAAGCATGCACATGCATCTTTTGGTAGCCGCGGATGAAGTTTTCTGCAAAACCACAAGATGTGCATGCAAATGGTGCTTTTTGCAGAACGCGCACGTGGATTTCTACCAAACGACGTGCTAAGCATGCCGATGCTGCTCTTTTTAGCACCCGCGCACGCATTTGTGCGAAAACGCGTTTTAAGCATGCACATGCATCTTTTGGTAGGCGCGGATGAAGTTTTCTGCAAAACCACAAGATGTGCATGCAAATGGTGCTTTTTGCAGAACGCGCACGTGGATTTCTACCAAACGACGTGCTAAGCATGCCGATGCTGCTCTTTTTAGCACCCGCGCACGGATTTGTGCGAAAACGCGTTTTAAGCATGCACATGCATCTTTTGGTAGACGCGGATGAAGTTTTCTGCAAAACCACAAGATGTGCATGCAAATGGTGCTTTTGGCAGAACGCGCACGTGGATTTCTACGAAACGACGTGCTAAGCATGCCGATGCTGCTCTTTTTAGCACCCGCGCACGCATTTGTGCGAAAGCGCGTTTTAAGCATGCACATGCATCTTTTGGTAGACGCGGATGAAGTTTTCTGCAAAACCACAAGATGTGCATGCAAATGGTGCTTTTTGCAGAACGCGCTCGTGGATTTCTACCAAGCGACGTGCTAAGCATGCCGATGCTGCTCTTTTTAGCACCCGCGCACGCATTTGTGCGAAAACGCGTTTTAAGCATGCACATGCATCTTTTGGTAGACGCGGATGAAGTTTTCTGCAAAACCACAAGATGTGCATGCAAATGGTGCTTTTTGCAGAACGCGCTCGTGGATTTCTACCAAACGACGTGCTAAGCTTGCCGATGCTACTCTTTTTAGCACCCGCGCACGGATTTGTGCGAAAACGCGTTTTAAGCATGCACATGCATCTTTTGGTAGACGCGGATGAAGTTTTCTGCAAAACCACAAGATGTGCATGCAAATGGTGCTTTTTGCAGAACGCGCACGTGGATTTCTACCAAACGACGTGCTAAGCATGCCGATGCTGCTCTTTTTAGCACCCGCGCACGGATTTGTGCGAAAACGCGTTTTAAGCATGCACATGCATCTTTTGGTAGACGCGGATGAAGTTTTCTGCAAAACCACAAGATGTGCATGCAAATGGTGCTTTTGGCAGAACGCGCACGTGGATTTCTACCAAACGACGTGCTAAGCATGCCGATGCTGCTCTTTTTAGCACCCGCGCACGCATTTGTGCGAAAACGCGTTTTAAGCATGCACATGCATCTTTTGGTAGACGCGGATGAAGTTTTCTGCAAAACCACAAGATGTGCATGCAAATGGTGCTTTTTGCAGATCGCGCACGTGGATTTCTACCAAACGACGTGCTAAGCATGCCGATGCTGCTATTTTTAGCACCCGCGCACGCATTTGTGCGAAACCGCGTTTTAAGCATGCACATGCATCTTTTGGTAGACGCGGATGAAGTTTTCTGCAAAACCACAAGATGTGCATGCAAATGGTGCTTTTGGCAGAACGCGCACGTGGATTTCTACCAAACGACGTGCTAAGCTTGCCGATGCTGCTCTTTTTAGCACCCGCGCACGCATTTGTGCGAAAACGCGTTTTAAGCATGCACATGCATCTTTTGGTAGACGCGGATGAAGTTTTCTGCAAAACCACAAGATGTGCATGCAAATGGTGCTTTTTGCAGAACGCGCACGTGGATTTCTACCAAACGACGTGCTAAGCATGCCGATGCTGCTCTTTTAGCACCCGCGCACGCATTTGTGCGAAAACGCGTTTGAAGCATGCACATGCATCTTTTGGTAGACGCGGATGAAGTTTTCTGCAAAACCACAAGATGTGCATGCAAATGGTGCTTTTTGCAGAACGCGCACGTGGATTTCTACCAAACGACGTGCTAAGCATGCCGATGCTGCTCTTTTTAGCACCCGCGCACGCATTTGTGCGAAAACGCGTTTTAAGCATGCACATGCATCTTTTGGTAGACGCGGATGAAGTTTTCTGCAAAACCACAAGATGTGCATGCAAATGGTGCTTTTTGCAGAACGCGCACGTGGATTTCTACCAAACAACGTGCTAAGCATGCCGATGCTGCTCTTTTTAGCACCCGCGCACGCATTTGCGCGAAAACGCGTTTTAAGCATGCACATGCATTTTTTGGTAGACGCGGATGAAGTTTTCTGCAAAACCACAAGATGTGCATGCAAATGGTGCTTTTTGCAGAACGCGCACGTGGATTTCTACCAAACGACGTGCTAAGCATGCCGATGCTGCTCTTTTTAGCACCCGCGCACGCATTTTTGCGAAAACGCGTTTTAAGCATGCACATGCATCTTTTGGTAGACGCGGATGAAGTTTTCTGCAAAACCACAAGATGTGCATGCAAATGGTGCTTTTTGCAGAACGCGCACGTGGATTTCTACCAAACGACGTGCTAAGCTTGCCGATGCTGCTCTTTTTAGCACCCGCGCACGGATTTGTGCGAAAACGCGTTTTAAGCATGCACATGCATCTTTTGATAGACGCGGATGAAGTTTTCTGCAAAACCACAAGATGTGCATGCAAATGGTGCTTTTGGCAGAACGCGCACGTGGATTTCTAATAAACGACGTGCTAAGCATGCCGATGCTGCTTTTTTTAGCACCCGCGCACGCATTTGTGCGAAAACGCGTTTTAAGCATGCACATGCATCTTTTGGTAGACGCGGATGAAGTTTTCTGCAAAACCACAAGGTGTGCATGCAAATGGTGCTTTTTGCAGAACGCGCACGTGGATTTCTACCAAACGACGTGCTAAGCATGCCGATGCTGCTCTTTTTAGCACCCGCGCACGGATTTGTGCGAAAACGCGTTTTAAGCATGCACATGCATCTTTTGGTAGACGCGGATGAAGTTTTCTGCAAAACCACAAGATGTGCATGCAAATGGTGCTTTTGGCAGAACGCGCACGTGGATTTCTACCAAACGACGTGCTAAGCATGCCGATGCTGCTCATTTAGCACCCGCGCACGCATTTGTGCGAAAACGCGTTTTAAGCATGCACATGCATCTTTTGGTAGACGCGGATGAAGTTTTCTGCAAAACCACAAGATGTGCATGCAAATGGTGCTTTTTGCAGAACGCGCACGTGGATTTCTACCAAACGACGTGCTAAGCATGCCGATGCTGCTATTTTTAGCACCCGCGCACGCATTTGTGCAAAAACGCGTTTTAAGCATGCACATGCATCTTTTGGTAGACGCGGATGAAGTTTTCTGCAAAACCACAAGATGTGCATGCAAATGGTGCTTTTTGCAGAACGCGCACGTGGATTTCTACCAAACGACGTGCTAAGCATGCCGATGCTGCTCTTTTTAGCACCCGCGCACGCATTTGTGCGAAAACGCGTTTTAAGCATGCACATGCATCTTTTGGTAGACGCGGATGAAGTTTTCTGCAAAACCACAAGATGTGCATGCAAATGGTGCTTTTGGCAGAACGCGCACGTGGATTTCTACCAAACGACGTGCTAAGCATGCCGATGCTGCTCTTTTTAGCACCCGCGCACGCATTTGTGCGAAAACGCGTTTTAAGCATGCACATGCATCTTTTGGTAGCCGCGGATGAAGTTTTCTGCAAAACCACAAGATGTGCATGCAAATGGTGCTTTTTGCAGAACGCGCACGTGGATATCTACCAAACGACGTGCTAAGCATGCCGATGCTGCTCTTTTTAGCACCCGCGCACGCATTTGTGCGAAAACGCGTTTTAAGCATGCACATGCATCTTTTGGTAGGCGCGGATGAAGTTTTCTGCAAAACCACAAGATGTGCATGCAAATGGTGCTTTTTGCAGAACGCGCACGTGGATTTCTACCAAACGACGTGCTAAGCATGCCGATGCTGCTCTTTTTAGCACCCGCGCACGGATTTGTGCGAAAACGCGTTTTAAGCATGCACATGCATCTTTTGGTAGACGCGGATGAAGTTTTCTGCAAAACCACAAGATGTGCATGCAAATGGTGCTTTTGGCAGAACGCGCACGTGGATTTCTACGAAACGACGTGCTAAGCATGCCGATGCTGCTCTTTTTAGCACCCGCGCACGCATTTGTGCGAAAGCGCGTTTTAAGCATGCACATGCATCTTTTGGTAGACGCGGATGAAGTTTTCTGCAAAACCACAAGATGTGCATGCAAATGGTGCTTTTTGCAGAACGCGCTCGTGGATTTCTACCAAGCGACGTGCTAAGCATGCCGATGCTGCTCTTTTTAGCACCCGCGCACGCATTTGTGCGAAAACGCGTTTTAAGCATGCACATGCATCTTTTGGTAGACGCGGATGAAGTTTTCTGCAAAACCACAAGATGTGCATGCAAATGGTGCTTTTTGCAGAACGCGCACGTGGATTTCTACCAAACGACGTGCTAAGCTTGCCGATGCTACTCTTTTTAGCACCCGCGCACGGATTTGTGCGAAAACGCGTTTTAAGCATGCACATGCATCTTTTGGTAGACGCGGATGAAGTTTTCTGCAAAACCACAAGATGTGCATGCAAATGGTGCTTTTTGCAGAACGCGCACGTGGATTTCTACCAAACGACGTGCTAAGCATGCCGATGCTGCTCTTTTTAGCACCCGCGCACGGATTTGTGCGAAAACGCGTTTTAAGCATGCACATGCATCTTTTGGTAGACGCGGATGAAGTTTTCTGCAAAACCACAAGATGTGCATGCAAATGGTGCTTTTGGCAGAACGCGCACGTGGATTTCTACCAAACGACGTGCTAAGCATGCCGATGCTGCTCTTTTTAGCACCCGCGCTACATTTGTGCGAAAACGCGTTTTAAGCATGCACATGCATCTTTTGGTAGACGCGGATGAAGTTTTCTGCAAAACCACAAGGTGTGCATGCAAATGGTGCTTTTTGCAGAACGCGCACGTGGATTTCTACCAAACGAAGTGCTAAGCATGCCGATGCTGCTCTTTTTAGCACCCGCGCACGGATTTGCGCGAAAACGCGTTTTAAGCATGCACATGCATCTTTTGGTAGACGCGGATGAAGTTTTCTGCAAAACCACAATATGTGCATGCAAATGGTGCTTTTTGCAGAACGCGCACGTGGATTTCTACCAAACGACGTGCTAAGCATGCCGATGGTGCTCTTTTTAGCACCCGCGCACGCATTTGTGCGAAAACGCGTTTTAAGCATGCACATGCATCTTTTGGTAGACGCGGATGAAGTTTTCTGCAAAACCACAAGATGTGCATGCAAATGGTGCTTTTTGCAGAACGCGCACGTGGATTTCTACCAAACGACGTGCTAAGCATGCCGATGCTGCTCTTTTTAGCACCCGCGCACGGATTTGTGCGAAAACGCGTTTTAAGCATGCACATGCATCTTTTGGTAGACGCGGATGAAGTTTTCTGCAAAACCACAAGATGTGCATGCAAATGGTGCTTTTGGCAGAACGCGCACGTGGATTTCTACCAAACGACGTGCTAAGCATGCCGATGCTGCTCATTTAGCACCCGCGCACGCATTTGTGCGAAAACGCGTTTTAAGCATGCACATGCATCTTTTGGTAGACGCGGATGAAGTTTTCTGCAAAACCACAAGATGTGCATGCAAATGGTGCTTTTTGCAGAACGCGCACGTGGATTTCTACCAAACGACGTGCTAAGCATGCCGATGCTGCTATTTTTAGCACCCGCGCACGCATTTGTGCAAAAACGCGTTTTAAGCATGCACATGCATCTTTTGGTAGACGCGGATGAAGTTTTCTGCAAAACCACAAGATGTGCATGCAAATGGTGCTTTTTGCAGAACGCGCACGTGGATTTCTACCAAACGACGTGCTAAGCATGCCGATGCTGCTCTTTTTAGCACCCGCGCACGCATTTGTGCGAAAACGCGTTTTAAGCATGCACATGCATCTTTTGGTAGACGCGGATGAAGTTTTCTGCAAAACCACAAGATGTGCATGCAAATGGTGCTTTTGGCAGAACGCGCACGTGGATTTCTACCAAACGACGTGCTAAGCATGCCGATGCTGCTCTTTTTAGCACCCGCGCACGCATTTGTGCGAAAACGCGTTTTAAGCATGCACATGCATCTTTTGGTAGCCGCGGATGAAGTTTTCTGCAAAACCACAAGATGTGCATGCAAATGGTGCTTTTTGCAGAACGCGCACGTGGATTTCTACCAAACGACGTGCTAAGCATGCCGATGCTGCTCTTTTTAGCACCCGCGCACGCATTTGTGCGAAAACGCGTTTTAAGCATGCACATGCATCTTTTGGTAGGCGCGGATGAAGTTTTCTGCAAAACCACAAGATGTGCATGCAAATGGTGCTTTTTGCAGAACGCGCACGTGGATTTCTACCAAACGACGTGCTAAGCATGCCGATGCTGCTCTTTTTAGCACCCGCGCACGGATTTGTGCGAAAACGCGTTTTAAGCATGCACATGCATCTTTTGGTAGACGCGGATGAAGTTTTCTGCAAAACCACAAGATGTGCATGCAAATGGTGCTTTTGGCAGAACGCGCACGTGGATTTCTACGAAACGACGTGCTAAGCATGCCGATGCTGCTCTTTTTAGCACCCGCGCACGCATTTGTGCGAAAGCGCGTTTTAAGCATGCACATGCATCTTTTGGTAGACGCGGATGAAGTTTTCTGCAAAACCACAAGATGTGCATGCAAATGGTGCTTTTTGCAGAACGCGCTCGTGGATTTCTACCAAGCGACGTGCTAAGCATGCCGATGCTGCTCTTTTTAGCACCCGCGCACGCATTTGTGCGAAAACGCGTTTTAAGCATGCACATGCATCTTTTGGTAGACGCGGATGAAGTTTTCTGCAAAACCACAAGATGTGCATGCAAATGGTGCTTTTTGCAGAACGCGCACGTGGATTTCTACCAAACGACGTGCTAAGCTTGCCGATGCTACTCTTTTTAGCACCCGCGCACGGATTTGTGCGAAAACGCGTTTTAAGCATGCACATGCATCTTTTGGTAGACGCGGATGAAGTTTTCTGCAAAACCACAAGATGTGCATGCAAATGGTGCTTTTTGCAGAACGCGCACGTGGATTTCTACCAAACGACGTGCTAAGCATGCCGATGCTGCTCTTTTTAGCACCCGCGCACGGATTTGTGCGAAAACGCGTTTTAAGCATGCACATGCATCTTTTGGTAGACGCGGATGAAGTTTTCTGCAAAACCACAAGATGTGCATGCAAATGGTGCTTTTGGCAGAACGCGCACGTGGATTTCTACCAAACGACGTGCTAAGCATGCCGATGCTGCTCTTTTTAGCACCCGCGCTACATTTGTGCGAAAACGCGTTTTAAGCATGCACATGCATCTTTTGGTAGACGCGGATGAAGTTTTCTGCAAAACCACAAGATGTGCATGCAAATGGTGCTTTTTGCAGATCGCGCACGTGGATTTCTACCAAACGACGTGCTAAGCATGCCGATGCTGCTATTTTTAGCACCCGCGCACGCATTTGTGCGAAACCGCGTTTTAAGCATGCACATGCATCTTTTGGTAGACGCGGATGAAGTTTTCTGCAAAACCACAATATGTGCATGCAAATGGTGCTTTTTGCAGAACGCGCACGTGGATTTCTACCAAACGACGTGCTAAGCATGCCGATGGTGCTCTTTTTAGCACCCGCGCACGCATTTGTGCGAAAACGCGTTTTAAGCATGCACATGCATCTTTTGGTAGACGCGGATGAAGTTTTCTGCAAAACCACAAGATGTGCATGCAAATGGTGCTTTTTGCAGAACGCGCACGTGGATTTCTACCAAACGACGTGCTAAGCATGCCGATGCTGCTCTTTTTAGCACCCGCGCACGCATTTGTGCGAAAACGCGTTTTAAGCATGCACATGCATCTTTTGGTAGCCGCGGATGAAGTTTTCTGCAAAACCACAATATGTGCATGCAAATGGTGCTTTTTGCAGAACGCGCACGTGGATTTCTACCAAACGACGTGCTAAGCATGCCGATGCTGCTCTTTTTAGCACCCGCGCACGGATTTGTGCGAAAACGCGTTTTAAGCATGCACATGCATCTTTTGGTAGACGCGGATGAAGTTTTCTGCAAAACCACAAGATGTGCATGCAAATGTTGCTTTTGGCAGAACGCGCACGTGGATTTCTACCAAACGACGTGCTAAGCATGCCGATGCTGCTCTTTTTAGCACCCGCGCACGCATTTGTGCGAAAGCGCGTTTTAAGCATGCACATGCATCTTTTGGTAGACGCGGATTAAGTTTTCTGCAAAACCACACGATGTTCATGCAAATGGTGCTTTTTGCAGAACGCGCTCGTGGATTTCTACCAAACGACGTGCTAAGCATGCCGATGCTGCTCTTTTTAGCACCCGCGCACGCATTTGTGCGAAAACGCGTTTTAAGCATGCACATGCATCTTTTGGTAGACGCGGATGAAGTTTTCTGCAAAACCACAAGATGTGCATGCAAATGGTGCTTTTTGCAGAACGCGCACGTGGATTTCTACCAAACGACGTGCTAAGCATGCCGATGCTGCTCTTTTTAGCACCCGCGCACGCATTTGTGCGAAAACGCGTTTTAAGCATGCACATTCATCTTTTGGTAGACGCGGATGAAGTTTTCTGCAAAACCACAAGATGTGCATGCAAATGGTGCTTTTTGCAGAACGCGCACGTGGATTTCTTCCAAACGACGTGCTAAGCTTGCCGATGCTGCTCTTTTTAGCACCCGCGCACGCATTTGTGCGAAAACGCGTTTTAAGCATGCACATGCATCTTTTGGTAGACGCGGATGAAGTTTTCTGCAAAACCACAAGATGTGCATGCAAATGGTGCTTTTGGCAGAACGCGCACGTGGATTTCTACCAAACGACGTGCTAAGCATGCCGATGCTGCTCTTTTTAGCACCCGCGCACGCATTTGTGCGAAAACGCGTTTTAAGCATGCACATGCATCTTTTGGTAGACGCGGATGAAGTTTTCTGCAAAACCACAAGATGTGCATGCAAATGGTGCTTTTTGCAGAACGCGCACGTGGATTTCTACCAAACGACGTGCTAAGCATGCCGATGCTGCTCTTTTTAGCACCCGCGCACGGATTTGTGCGAAAACGCGTTTTAAGCATGCACATGCATCTTTTGGTAGACGCGGATGAAGTTTTCTGCAAAACCACAAGATGTGCATGCAAATGGTGCTTTTGGCAGAACGCGCACGTGGATTTCTACCAAACGACGTGCTAAGCATGCCGATGCTGCTCTTTTTAGCACCCGCGCACGCATTTGTGCGAAAACGCGTTTTAAGCATGCACATGCATCTTTTGGTAGACGCGGATGAAGTTTTCTGCAAAACCACAAGATGTGCATGCAAATGGTGCTTTTTGCAGAACGCGCACGTGGATTTCTACCAAACGACGTGCTAAGCTTGCCGATGCTACTCTTTTTAGCACCCGCGCACGGATTTGTGCGAAAACGCGTTTTAAGCATGCACATGCATCTTTTGGTAGACGCGGATGAAGTTTTCTGCAAAACCACAAGATGTGCATGCAAATGGTGCTTTTTGCAGAACGCGCACGTGGATTTCTACCAAACGACGTGCTAAGCATGCCGATGCTGCTCTTTTTAGCACCCGCGCACGGATTTGTGCGAAAACGCGTTTTAAGCATGCACATGCATCTTTTGGTAGACGCGGATGAAGTTTTCTGCAAAACCACAAGATGTGCATGCAAATGGTGCTTTTGGCAGAACGCGCACGTGGATTTCTACCAAACGACGTGCTAAGCATGCCGATGCTGCTTTTTTTAGCACCCGCGCACGCATTTGTGCGAAAACGCGTTTTAAGCATGCACATGCATCTTTTGGTAGACGCGGATGAAGTTTTCTGCAAAACCACAAGATGTGCATGCAAATGGTGCTTTTTGCAGAACGCGCACGTGGATTTCTACCAAACGACGTGCTAAGCATGCCGATGCTGCTCTTTTTAGCACCCGCGCACGCATTTGTGCGAAAAGGCGTTTTAAGCATGCACATGCATCTTTTGGTAGACGCGGATGAAGTTTTCTGCAAAACCACAAGATGTGCATGCAAATGGTGCTTTTTGCAGAACGCGCACGTGGATTTCTACCAAACGACGTGCTAAGCATGCCGATGCTGCTATTTTTAGCACCCGCGCACGCATTTGTGCGAAAACGCGTTTTAAGCATGCACATGCATCTTTTGGTAGGCGCGGATGAAGTTTTCTGCAAAACCACAAGATGTGCATGCAAATGGTGCTTTTTGCAGAACGCGCACGTGGATTTCTACCAAACGACGTGCTAAGCATGCCGATGCTGCTCTTTTTAGCACCCGCGCACGGATTTGTGCGAAAACGCGTTTTAAGCATGCACATGCATCTTTTGGTAGACGCGGATGAAGTTTTCTGCAAAACCACAAGATGTGCATGCAAATGGTGCTTTTGGCAGAACGCGCACGTGGATTTCTACCAAACGACGTGCTAAGCATGCCGATGCTGCTCTTTTTAGCACCCGCGCACGCATTTGTGCGAAAGCGCGTTTTAAGCATGCACATGCATCTTTTGGTAGACGCGGCTTAAGTTTTCTGCAAAACCACACGATGTGCATGCAAATGGTGCTTTTTGCAGAACGCACTCGTGGATTTCTACCAAACGACGTGCTAAGCATGCCGATGCTACTCTTTTTAGCACCCGCGCACGCATTTGTGCGAAAACGCGTTTTAAGCATGCACATGCATCTTTTGGTAGACGCGGATGAAGTTTTCTGCAAAACCACAAGATGTGCATGCAAATGGTGCTTTTTGCAGAACGCGCACGTGGATTTCTACCAAACGACGTGCTAAGCATGCCGATGCTGCTCTTTTTAGCACCCGCGCACGGATTTGTGCGAAAACGCGTTTTAAGCATGCACATTCATCTTTTGGTAGACGCGGATGAAGTTTTCTGCAAAACCACAAGATGTGCATGCAAATGGTGCTTTTTGCAGAACGCGCACGTGGATTTCTACCAAACGACGTGCTAAGCATGCCGATGCTGCTTTTTTTAGCACCCGCGCACGCATTTGTGCGAAAACGCGTCTTAAGCATGCACACGCATCTTTTGGTAGACGCGGATGAAGTTTTCTGCAAAACCACAAGATGTGCATGCAAATGGTGCTTTTTGCAGAACGCGCACGTGGATTTCTACCAAACGACGTGCTAAGCATGCCGATGCTGCTCTTTTTAGCACCCGCGCACGGATTTGTGCGAAAACGCGTTTTAAGCATGCACATGCATCTTTTGGTAGACGCGGATGAAGTTTTCTGCAAAACCTCAAGATGTGCATGCAAATGGTGCTTTTGGCAGAACGCGCACGTGGATTTCTACCAAACGACGTGCTAAGCATGCCGATGCTGCTCTTTTTAGCACCCGCGCACGGATTTGTGCGAAAACGCGTTTTAAGCATGCACATGCATCTTTTGGTAGACGCGGATGAAGTTTTCTGCAAAACCACAAGATGTGCATGCAAATGGTGCTTTTGGCAGAACGCGCACGTGGATTTCTACCAAACGACGTGCTAAGCATGCCGATGCTGCTTTTTTTAGCACCCGCGCACGCATTTGTGCGAAAACGCGTTTTAAGCATGCACATGCATCCTTTGGTAGACGCGGATGAAGTTTTCTGCAAAACCACAAGATGTGCATGCAAATGGTGCTTTTTGCAGAACGCGCACGTGGATTTCTACCAAACGACGTGCTAAGCATGCCGATGCTGCTCTTTTTAGCACCCGCGCACGGATTTGTGCGAAAACGCGTTTTAAGCATGCACATGCATCTTTTGGTAGACGCGGATGGTTTTCTGCAAAACCACAAGATGTGCATGCAAATGGTGCTTTTGGCAGAACGCGCACGTGGATTTCTACCAAACGACGTGCTAAGCATGCCGATGCTGCTCTTTTTAGCACCCGCGCACGCATTTGTGCGAAAAGGCGTTTTAAGCATGCACATGCATCTTTTGGTAGACGCGGATGAAGTTTTCTGCAAAACCACAAGATGTGCATGCAAATGGTGCTTTTGGCAGAACGCGCACGTGGATTTCTACCAAACGACGTGCTAAGCATGCCGATGCTGCTCTTTTTAGCACCAGCGCACGCATTTGTGCGAAAACGCGTTTTAAGCATGCACATGCATCTTTTGGTAGACGCGGATGAAGTTTTCTGCAAAACCACAAGATGTGCATGCAAATGGTGCTTTTGGCAGAACGCGCACGTGGATTTCTACCAAACGACGTGCTAAGCATGCCGATGCTGCTCTTTTTAGCACCCGCGCACGCATTTGTGCGAAAACGCGTTTTAAGCATGCACATGCATCTTTTGGTAGACGCGGATGAAGTTTTCTGCAAAACCACAAGATGTGCATGCAAATGGTGCTTTTTGCAGAACGCGCACGTGGATTTCTACCAAACGACGTGCTAAGCATGCCGATGCTGCTCTTTTTAGCACCCGCGCACGCATTTGTGCGAAAACGCGTTTTAAGCATGCACATGCATCTTTTGGTAGACGCGGATGAAGTTTTCTGCAAAACCACAAGATGTGCATGCAAATGGTGCTTTTGGCAGAACGCGCACGTGGATTTCTACCAAACGACGTGCTAAGCATGCCGATGCTGCTTTTTTTAGCACCCGCGCACGCATTTGTGCGAAAACGCGTTTTAAGCATGCACACGCATCTTTTGGTAGACGCGGATGAAGTTTTCTGCAAAACCACAAGATGTGCATGCAAATGGTGCTTTTTGCAGAACGCGCACGTGGATTTCTACCAAACGACGTGCTAAGCATGCCGATGCTGCTCTTTTTAGCACCCGCGCACGGATTTGTGCGAAAACGCGTTTTAAGCATGCACATGCATCTTTTGGTAGACGCGGATGAAGTTTTCTGCAAAACCTCAAGATGTGCATGCAAATGGTGCTTTTGGCAGAACGCGCACGTGGATTTCTACCAAACGACGTGCTAAGCATGCCGATGCTGCTCTTTTTAGCACCCGCGCACGGATTTGTGCGAAAACGCGTTTTAAGCATGCACATGCATCTTTTGGTAGACGCGGATGAAGTTTTCTGCAAAACCACAAGATGTGCATGCAAATGGTGCTTTTGGCAGAACGCGCACGTGGATTTCTACCAAACGACGTGCTAAGCATGCCGATGCTGCTTTTTTTAGCACCCGCGCACGCATTTGTGCGAAAACGCGTTTTAAGCATGCACATGCATCCTTTGGTAGACGCGGATGAAGTTTTCTGCAAAACCACAAGATGTGCATGCAAATGGTGCTTTTTGCAGAACGCGCACGTGGATTTCTACCAAACGACGTGCTAAGCATGCCGATGCTGCTCTTTTTAGCACCCGCGCACGGATTTGTGCGAAAACGCGTTTTAAGCATGCACATGCATCTTTTGGTAGACGCGGATGGTTTTCTGCAAAACCACAAGATGTGCATGCAAATGGTGCTTTTGGCAGAACGCGCACGTGGATTTCTACCAAACGACGTGCTAAGCATGCCGATGCTGCTCTTTTTAGCACCCGCGCACGCATTTGTGCGAAAAGGCGTTTTAAGCATGCACATGCATCTTTTGGTAGACGCGGATGAAGTTTTCTGCAAAACCACAAGATGTGCATGCAAATGGTGCTTTTTGCAGAACGCGCACGTGGATTTCTACCAAACGACGTGCTAAGCATGCCGATGCTGCTCTTTTTAGCACCCGCGCACGCATTTGTGCGAAAACGCGTTTTAAGCATGCACATGCATGTTTTGGTAGACGCGGATGAAGTTTTCTGCAAAACCACAAGATGTGCATGCAAATGGTGCTTTTTGCAGAACGCGCTCGTGGATTTCTACCAAACGACGTGCTAAGCATGCCGATGCTGCTCTTTTTAGCACCCGCGCACGCATTTGTGCGAAAACGCGTTTTAAGCATGCACATGCATCTTTTGGTAGACGCGGATGAAGTTTTCTGCAAAACCACAAGATGTGCATGCAAATGGTGCTTTTTGCAGAACGCGCACGTGGATTTCTACCAAACGACGTGCTAAGCATGCCGATGCTGCTCTTTTTAGCACCCGCGCACGGATTTGTGCGAAAACGCGTTTTAAGCATGCACATGCATCTTTTGGTAGACGCGGATGAAGTTTTCTGCAAAGCCACAATATGTGCATGCAAATGGTGCTTTTGGCAGAACGCGCACGTGGATTTCTACCAAACGACGTGCTAAGCATGCCGATGCTGCTCTTTTTAGCACCCGCGCACGCATTTGTGCGAAAACGCGTTTTAAGCATGCACCTGGATCTTTTGGTAGACGCGGATGAAGTTTTCTGCAAAACCACAAGATGTGCATGCAAATGGTGCTTTTTACAGAACGCGCACGTGGATTTCTACCAAACGACGTGCTAAGCATGCCGATGCTGCTCTTTTTAGCACCCGCGCACGCATTTGTGCGAAAACGCGTTTTAAGCATGCACATGCATCTTTTGGTAGACGCGGATGAAGTTTTCTGCAAAACCACAAGATGTGCATGCAAATGGTGCTTTTTGCAGAACGCGCACGTGGATTTCTACCAGACGTGCTAAGCTTGCCGATGCTGCTCTTTTTAGCACCCGCGCACGGATTTGTGCGAAAACGCGTTTTAAGCATGCACATGCATCTTTTGGTAGACGCGGATGAAGTTTTCTGCAAAACCACAAGATGTGCATGCAAATGGTGCTTTTGGCAGAACGCGCACGTGGATTTCTACCAAACGACGTGCTAAGCATGCCGATGCTGCTCTTTTTAGCACCCGCGCACGCATTTGTGCGAAAACGCGTTTTAAGCATGCACATGCATCTTTTGGTAGACGCGGATGAAGTTTTCTGCAAAACCACAAGATGTGCATGCAAATGGTGCTTTTTGCAGAACGCGCACGTGGATTTCTACCAAACGACGTGCTAAGCATGCCGATGCTGCTCTTTTTAGCACCCGCGCACGGATTTGTGCGAAAACGCGTTTTAAGCATGCACATGCATCTTTTGGTAGACGCGGATGAAGTTTTCTGCAAAACCACAAGATGTGCATGCAAATGGTGCTTTTGGCAGAACGCGCACGTGGATTTCTACCAAACGACGTGCTAAGCATGCCGACGCTGCTCTTTTTAGCACCCGCGCACGCATTTGTGCGAAAACGCGTTTTAAGCATGCACATGCATCTTTTGGTAGACGCGGATGAAGTTTTCTGCAAAACCACAAGATGTGCATGCAAATGGTGCTTTTTGCAGAACGCGCACGTGGATTTCTACCAAACGACGTGCTAAGCTTGCCGATGCTACTCTTTTTAGCACCCGCGCACGGATTTGTGCGAAAACGCGTTTTAAGCATGCACATGCATCTTTTGGTAGACGCGGATGAAGTTTTCTGCAAAACCACAAGATGTGCATGCAAATGGTGCTTTTTGTAGAACGCGCACGTGGATTTCTACCAAACGACGTGCTAAGCATGCCGATGCTGCTCTTTTTAGCACCCGCGCACGGATTTGTGCGAAAACGCGTTTTAAGCATGCACATGCATCTTTTGGTAGACGCGGATGAAGTTTTCTGCAAAACCACAAGATGTGCATGCAAATGGTGCTTTTGGCAGAACGCGCACGTGGATTTCTACCAAACGACGTGCTAAGCATGCCGATGCTGCTTTTTTTAGCACCCGCGCACGCATTTGTGCGAAAACGCGTTTTAAGCATGCACATGCATCTTTTGGTAGACGCGGATGAAGTTTTCTGCAAAACCACAAGATGTGCATGCAAATGGTGCTTTTTGCAGAACGCGCACGTGGATTTCTACCAAACGACGTGCTAAGCATGCCGATGCTGCTCTTTTTAGCACCCGCGCACGCATTTGTGCGAAAAGGCGTTTTAAGCATGCACATGCATCTTTTGGTAGACGCGGATGAAGTTTTCTGCAAAACCACAAAATGTGCATGCAAATGGTGCTTTTTGCAGAACGCGCACGTGGATTTCTACCAAACGACGTGCTAAGCATGCCGATGCTGCTATTTTTAGCACCCGCGCACGCATTTGTGCGAAAACGCGTTTTAAGAATGCACATGCATCTTTTGGTAGGCGCGGATGAAGTTTTCTACAAAACCACAAGATGTGCATGCAAATGGTGCTTTTTGCAGAACGCGCACGTGGATTTCTACCAAACGACGTGCTAAGCATGCCGATGCTGCTCTTTTTAGCACCCGCGCACGGATTTGTGCGAAAACGCGTTTTAAGCATGCACATGCATCTTTTGGTAGACGCGGATGAAGTTTTCTGCAAAACCACAAGATGTGCATGCAAATGGTGCTTTTGGCAGAACGCGCACGTGGATTTCTACCAAACGACGTGCTAAGCATGCCGATGCTGCTCTTTTTAGCACCCGCGCACGCATTTGTGCGAAAGCGCGTTTTAAGCATGCACATGCATCTTTTGGTAGACGCGGA